>NW_026558171.1:0-28107 GCF_026930045.1 Uloborus diversus | reverse complement strand
CCTATCGACCAAGCAATTAACCAACCAACTAACAAGACATCCAGCCAACCAACCCTGCCAGGCAGCTAACAAACCAAACCCTATCACCCGCTCACCCACCAAGCCAGAAACAGCCAGCCAGTCAACCTATCGACCAACCAATTAACCAACCAACCAACTAACTAGACAGCCAGCCAACCAACCCTGCCAGGCAGCCAACAAACCAATCCTTACCACCCGCTCACCCTCCAAGCCAGAAACAGCCAGCCAGCCAACCTATCGATCAACCAATTAACCAACAAACCTACCAACTAACTAGACAGCCAGCCAACCAACCCTGGCAGACAGCCAACAAACCAAACCTTACCACCCGCTCACCCACCAAGCCAGAAACAGCCAGCCAGCCAACCTATCGACCAACCAATTAAACAACCAACTAACTAGACAGCCAGCCAACCAACCCTGCCAGGCAGCCAACAAACCAAACCCTACCACCCGCTCACCTACCAAGCCAGAAACAGCCAGACAGCCAACCTATCGACCAACCAATTAACCAACCAACTAAATAGACATCCAGCCAACCAACCCTGCCAGGCAGCCAACAAACCAAACCCTACCACCCGCTCACCCACCAAGCCAGAAACAGCCAGCCAGCCAACCTATCGACCAACCAATTAACCAACCAACCAACCAACTAACTAGACAGCCAGCCAACCATCCCTGCCAGGCAGCCAACAAACCAAACCCTACCACCCCCTCACCCACCAAGCCAGAAACAGCCAGCCAGACAAAATATCGACCAACCAATTAACCAACCAACTAACTAGAGAGCCAGCCAACCAACCGTGCCAGGCAGGCAACAAACCAAACCCTACCACCCGCTCACCCACCAGGCCAGAAGCATCCAGCCAGCCAACCTATCGACCAACCAACTAACTAGACAGCCAGCCCAACAACCCTGACAGGCAACCGACAAACCAAACCCTACCACCCGCTCACCCACCAAGCCAGAAACAGCCAGCCAGCCAACCTATCGACCAACCAATCAACCAACCAACCAACCAACCAACCAACCAACTAACTAGACAGCCAGCCAACCAACCCTGCCAGGCAGCCAATAAACCAAACTCTACCACCCGCTCACCAACCAAGTCAGAAACAGCCAGACAGCCATCCTATCGACCAACCAATTAACCAACCAACTAACTAGACATCCAGACAACCAACCCTGCCAGGCAGCCTACAAACCAAACCCTACCACCCGCTCACCCACCAAGCCAGAAACAGCCAGCCAGCCAACCTATCAACCAACCAATTAACCAACCAACCAACCAACTAACGAGACAGCCAGCCAACCAACCCAGCCAGGCAGCTAACAAACCAAACCCTACCACCCGCTCACCCACCAAGCCAGAAACAGCCAGCCAGCCAACTTATCGACCAACCAATTAACCAACCAACCAACCAACTATACAGCCAGCCAACCAACCCTGCCAGGCAGCCAACAAACCAAACCCTACCAACCGCTCACCTACCAAGCCAGAAACAGCCAGACAGCCAACCTATCGACCAACCGATTAACCAACCAACTAACTAGACATCCAGCCAACCAACCCTGCCAGGCAGCCAACAAACCACCCGCTCACCCACCAAGCCAGAAACAGCCAGCCAGCCAACCTATCGACCAACCAATTAACAAACCAACCAACTAACTAGACAGCCAGCCAACCAACCCTGCCAGTCAGCCAACAAACCAAACCCTACCACCCGCTCACCAACCAAACCAGAAACAGCCAGCCTGCCAACCTATCGACCAATCAATTAACCAACCAACCAACCAACTAACTAGACAGCCGGCCAACCAACCCTGCCAGGCAGCCAACAAAGCAAACCCTACTACCTGCTCACCCACCAAGACAGAAACAGCCAGCCAGCCAACCTATCGACCAACCAATTAACCAACCAACTAACTAGACAGCCAGCAAACCAACCCTGCCAGGCAGCCAACAAACCAAATAATACCACCCGCTCACCCACCAAGCCAGAAACAGCCAGCCAGCCAACTTATCGACCAAACAATTAACCAACCAACCAACCAACGAACTAACTAGAACGCCAGCCAACCAACCCTGCCAGGCAGCCAACAAACCAAACCCTACCACCCGCTAACCCACCAAGCCAGAAACAGCCAGCCAGCCAACCTATCGACCAACCAATTAACCAACCAACCAACCAACTAACTAGACAGCCAGCCAACCAACCCTGCCAGGCAGCCAACAAACCAAACCCTATCACCCGCTCACCCACCAAGCCAGAAACAGCCAGCCAGCCAACCTATCGACCAACCAATTAACCAACCAACTAACTAGACAGCCAGCCAACCAACCCTGCCAGGCAGCCAACAAACCAAACCCTACCACCCGCTCACCCATCAAGCCCGAAACAGCCAGACAGCCAACCTATCGACCAAGCAATTAACCAACCAACTAACAAGACATCCAGCCAACCAACCCTGCCAGGCAGCTAACAAACCAAACCCTATCACCCGCTCACCCACCAAGCCAGAAACAGCCAGCCAGTCAACCTATCGACCAACCAATTAACCAACCAACCAACTAACTAGACAGCCAGCCAACCAACCCTGCCAGGCAGCCAACAAACCAATCCTTACCACCCGCTCACCCTCCAAGCCAGAAACAGCCAGCCAGCCAACCTATCGATCAACCAATTAACCAACAAACCTACCAACTAACTAGACAGCCAGCCAACCAACCCTGGCAGACAGCCAACAAACCAAACCTTACCACCCGCTCACCCACCAAGCCAGAAACAGCCAGCCAGCCAACCTATCGACCAACCAATTAAACAACCAACTAACTAGACAGCCAGCCAACCAACCCTGCCAGGCAGCCAACAAACCAAACCCTACCACCCGCTCACCTACCAAGCCAGAAACAGCCAGACAGCCAACCTATCGACCAACCAATTAACCAACCAACTAAATAGACATCCAGCCAACCAACCCTGCCAGGCAGCCAACAAACCAAACCCTACCACCCGCTCACCCACCAAGCCAGAAACAGCCAGCCAGCCAACCTATCGACCAACCAATTAACCAACCAACCAACCAACTAACTAGACAGCCAGCCAACCATCCCTGCCAGGCAGCCAACAAACCAAACCCTACCACCCCCCTCACCCACCAAGCCAGAAACAGCCAGCCAGACAAAATATCGACCAACCAATTAACCAACCAACTAACTAGAGAGCCAGCCAACCAACCGTGCCAGGCAGGCAACAAACCAAACCCTACCACCCGCTCACCCACCAGGCCAGAAGCATCCAGCCAGCCAACCTATCGACCAACCAACTAACTAGACAGCCAGCCCAACAACCCTGACAGGCAACCGACAAACCAAACCCTACCACCCGCTCACCCACCAAGCCAGAAACAGCCAGCCAGCCAACCTATCGACCAACCAATCAACCAACCAACCAACCAACCAACCAACCAACTAACTAGACAGCCAGCCAACCAACCCTGCCAGGCAGCCAATAAACCAAACTCTACCACCCGCTCACCAACCAAGTCAGAAACAGCCAGACAGCCATCCTATCGACCAACCAATTAACCAACCAACTAACTAGACATCCAGACAACCAACCCTGCCAGGCAGCCTACAAACCAAACCCTACCACCCGCTCACCCACCAAGCCAGAAACAGCCAGCCAGCCAACCTATCAACCAACCAATTAACCAACCAACCAACCAACTAACGAGACAGCCAGCCAACCAACCCAGCCAGGCAGCTAACAAACCAAACCCTACCACCCGCTCACCCACCAAGCCAGAAACAGCCAGCCAGCCAACTTATCGACCAACCAATTAACCAACCAACCAACCAACTATACAGCCAGCCAACCAACCCTGCCAGGCAGCCAACAAACCAAACCCTACCACCCGCTCATCCACCAAGCCAGAAACAGCCAGCCAGCCAACCTAAAGACCAACCAATTAACCAACCAAACAACTAACTATACAGCCAGCCAACCAACCCTGCCAGGCAGCCAACAAACCAAACCCTACCACCCGCTCATCCACCAAGCAAGAAACAGCCAGCCAGCCAACCTATCTACCAACCAATTAACCAACCAACCAACCAACTAACTAGACAGCCAGCCAAACAACCCTGCCAGGCAGCCAACAAAGCAAACCCTACTACCTGCTCACCCACCAAGCCAGAAACAGCCAGCCAGCCAACCTATCGACCAACCAATTAACCAACCAACTAACTAGACAGCCAGCAAACCAACCCTGCCAGGCAGCCAACAAACCAAATAATACCACCCGCTCACCCACCAAGCCAGAAACAGCCAGCCAGCCAACTTATCGACCAAACAATTAACCAACCAACCAACCAACCAACGAACTAACTAGAACGCCAGCCAACCAACCCTGCCAGGCAGCCAACAAACCAAACCCTACCACCCGCTCCCCCACCAAGCCAGAAACAGCCAGCCAGCCAACCTATCGACCAACCAATTAACCAACCAACCAACCAACTAACTAGACAGCCAGCCAACCAACCCTGCCAGGCAGCCAACAAACCAAACCCTACCACCCGCTCACCCACCAAGCCAGAAACAGCCAGCCAGCCAACCTATCGACCAACCAATTAACCAACCAACTAACTAGACAGCCAGCCAACCAACCCTGCGAGGCAGCCAACAAACCAAACCCTACCACCCGCTCACCCACCAAGCCCGAAACAGCCAGACAGCCAACCTATCGACCAAGCAATTAACCAACCAACTAACTAGACATCCAGCCAACCAACCCTGCCAGGCAGCCAACAAACCAAACCCTACCACCCGCTCACCCACCAAGCCAGAAACAGCCAGCCAGCCAACCTATCGACCAACCAATTAACCATCCAACCAACAAACTAACTAGACAGCCAGCCAACCAACCCTGCCAGGCAGCCAACAAACCAAACCTTACCACCCGCTCACCCACCAAGCCAGAAACAGCCAGCCAGCCAACCTATCGACCAACCAATTAACCAACCAACCAACCAACTAACTAGACAGCCAGCCAACCAACCCTGGCAGATAGCCAACAAACCAAACCTTACCACCCGCTCACACACCAAGCCAGAAACAGCCAGCCAGCCAACCTATCGACCAACCAATTAAACAACCAACTAACTAGACAGCCAGCCAACCAACCCTGCCAGGCAGCCAACAAACCAAACCCTACCACCCGCTCACCTACCAAGCCAGAAACAGCCAGACAGCCAACCTATCGACCAACAAATTAACCAACCAACTAACTAGACATCCAGCCAACCAACCCTGCCAGGCAGCCAACAAACCACCCGCTCACCCACCAAGCCAGAAACAGCCAGCCAGCCAACCTATCGACCAACCAATTAACCAACCAACCAACCAACTAACTAGACAGCCAGCCAACCAACCCTGCCAGTCAGCCAACAAACCAAACCCTACCACCCGCTCACCAACCAAACCAGAAACAGCCAGCCTGCCAACCTATCGACCAATCAATTAACCAACCAACCAACCAACCAACTAACTAGACAGCCGGCCAACCAACCCTGCCAGGCAGCCAACAAAGCAAACCCTACTACCTGCTCACCCACCAAGACAGAAACAGCCAGCCAGCCAACCTATCGACCAACCAATTAACCAACCAACTAACTAGACAGCCAGCAAACCAACCCTGCCAGGCAGCCAACAAACCAAATAATACCACCCGCTCACCCACCAAGCCAGAAACAGCCAGCCAGCCAACTTATCGACCAAACAATTAACCAACCAACCAACCAAAGAACTAACTAGAACGCCAGCCAACCAACCCTGCCAGGCAGCCAACAAACCAAACCCTACCACCCGCTAACCCACCAAGCCAGAAACAGCCAGCCAGCCAACCTATCGACCAACCAATTAACCAACCAAATAACCAACTAACTAGACAGCCAGCCAACCAACCCTGCCAGGCAGCCAACAAACCAAACCCTATCACCCGCTCACCCACCAAGCCAGAAACAGCCAGCCAGCCAACCTATCGACCAACCAATTAACCAACCAACTAACTAGACAGCCAGCCAACCAACCCTGCCAGGCAGCCAACAAACCAAACCCTACCACCCGCTCACCCACCAAGCCCGAAACAGCCAGACAGCCAACCTATCGACCAAGCAATTAACCAACCAACTAACAAGACATCCAGCCAACCAACCCTGCCAGGCAGCCAACAAACCAAACCCTATCACCCGCTCACCCACCAAGCCAGAAACAGCCACCCAGTCAACCTATCGACCAACCAATTAACCAACCAACCAACTAACTAGACAGCCAGCCAACCAACCCTGCCAGGCAGCCAACAAACCAATTCTTACCACCCGCTCACCCTCCAAGCCAGAAACAGCCAGCCAGCCAACCTATCGACCAACCAATTAACCAACAAACCTACCAACTAACTAGACAGCCAGCCAACCAACCCTGACAGACAGCCAACAAACCAAACCTTACCACCCGCTCACCCACCAAGCCAGAAACAGCCAGCCAGCCAACCTATCGACCAACCAATTAAACAACCAACTAACTAGACAGCCAGCCAACCAACCCTGCCAGGCAGCCAACAAACCAAACCCTACCACCCGCTCACCTACCAAGCCAGAAACAGCCAGACAGCCAACCTATCGACCAACCAATTAACCAACCAACTAAATAGACATCCAGCCAACCAACCCTGCCAGGCAGCCAACAAACCAAACCCTACCACCCGCTCACCCACCAAGCCAGAAACAGCCAGCCAGCCAACCTATCGACCAACCAATTAACCAACCAACCAACCAACTAACTAGACAGCCAGCCAACCATCCCTGCCAGGCAGCCAACAAACCAAACCCTACCACCCCCTCACCCACCAAGCCAGAAACAGCCAGCCTGCCAACCTATCGACCAATCAATTAACCAACCAACCAACCAACCAACTAACTAGACAGCCGGCCAACCAACCCTGCCAGGCAGCCAACAAAGCAAACCCTACTACCTGCTCACCCACCAAGACAGAAACAGCCAGCCAGCCAACCTATCGACCAACCAATTAACCAACCAACTAACTAGACAGCCAGCAAACCAACCCTGCCAGGCAGCCAACAAACCAAATAATACCACCCGCTCACCCACCAAGCCAGAAACAGCCAGCCAGCCAACTTATCGACCAAACAATTAACCAACCAACCAACCAAAGAACTAACTAGAACGCCAGCCAACCAACCCTGCCAGGCAGCCAACAAACCAAACCCTACCACCCGCTAACCCACCAAGCCAGAAACAGCCAGCCAGCCAACCTATCGACCAACCAATTAACCAACCAAATAACCAACTAACTAGACAGCCAGCCAACCAACCCTGCCAGGCAGCCAACAAACCAAACCCTATCACCCGCTCACCCACCAAGCCAGAAACAGCCAGCCAGCCAACCTATCGACCAACCAATTAACCAACCAACTAACTAGACAGCCAGCCAACCAACCCTGCCAGGCAGCCAACAAACCAAACCCTACCACCCGCTCACCCACCAAGCCCGAAACAGCCAGACAGCCAACCTATCGACCAAGCAATTAACCAACCAACTAACAAGACATCCAGCCAACCAACCCTGCCAGGCAGCCAACAAACCAAACCCTATCACCCGCTCACCCACCAAGCCAGAAACAGCCACCCAGTCAACCTATCGACCAACCAATTAACCAACCAACCAACTAACTAGACAGCCAGCCAACCAACCCTGCCAGGCAGCCAACAAACCAATTCTTACCACCCGCTCACCCTCCAAGCCAGAAACAGCCAGCCAGCCAACCTATCGACCAACCAATTAACCAACAAACCTACCAACTAACTAGACAGCCAGCCAACCAACCCTGGCAGACAGCCAACAAACCAAACCTTACCACCCGCTCACCCACCAAGCCAGAAACAGCCAGCCAGCCAACCTATCGACCAACCAATTAAACAACCAACTAACTAGACAGCCAGCCAACCAACCCTGCCAGGCAGCCAACAAACCAAACCCTACCACCCGCTCACCTACCAAGCCAGAAACAGCCAGACAGCCAACCTATCGACCAACCAATTAACCAACCAACTAAATAGACATCCAGCCAACCAACCCTGCCAGGCAGCCAACAAACCAAACCCTACCACCCGCTCACCCACCAAGCCAGAAACAGCCAGCCAGCCAACCTATCGACCAACCAATTAACCAACCAACCAACCAACTAACTAGACAGCCAGCCAACCATCCCTGCCAGGCAGCCAACAAACCAAACCCTACCACCCCCTCACCCACCAAGCCAGAAACAGCCAGCCAGACAACATATCGACCAACCAATTAACCAACCAACTAACTAGAGAGCCAGCCAACCAACCGTGCCAGGCAGGCAACAAACCAAACCCTACCACCCGCTCACCCACCAGGCCAGAAACAGGCAGCCAGCCAACCTATCGACCAACCAACTAACTAGACAGCCAGCCCAACAACCCTGACAGGCAACCGACAAACCAAACCCTACCACCCGCTCACCCACCAAGCCAGAAACAGCCAGCCAGCCAACCTATCGACCAACCAATCAACCAACCAACCAACCAACTAACTAGACAGCCAGCCAACCAACCCTGCCAGGCAGCCAATAAACCAAACCCTACCACCCGCTCACCAACCAAGTCAGAAACAGCCAGACAGCCATCCTATCGACCAACCAATTAACCAACCAACTAACTAGACATCCAGACAACCAACCCTGCCAGGCAGCCTACAAACCACCCGCTCACCCACCAAGCCAGAAACAGCCAGCCAGCCAACCTATCGACCAACCAATTAACCAACCAACCAACCAACTAACTAGACAGCCAGCCAACCAACCCTGCCAGTCAGCCAACAAACCAAACCCTACCACCCGCTCACCAACCAAACCAGAAACAGCCAGCCTGCCAACCTATCGACCAATCAATTAACCAACCAACCAACCAACCAACTAACTAGACAGCCGGCCAACCAACCCTGCCAGGCAGCCAACAAAGCAAACCCTACTACCTGCTCACCCACCAAGACAGAAACAGCCAGCCAGCCAACCTATCGACCAACCAATTAACCAACCAACTAACTAGACAGCCAGCAAACCAACCCTGCCAGGCAGCCAACAAACCAAATAATACCACCCGCTCACCCACCAAGCTAGAAACAGCCAGCCAGCCAACTTATCGACCAAACAATTAACCAACCAACCAACCAAAGAACTAACTAGAACGCCAGCCAACCAACCCTGCCAGGCAGCCAACAAACCAAACCCTACCACCCGCTAACCCACCAAGCCAGAAACAGCCAGCCAGCCAACCTATCGACCAACCAATTAACCAACCAAATAACCAACTAACTAGACAGCCAGCCAACCAACCCTGCCAGGCAGCCAACAAACCAAACCCTATCACCCGCTCACCCACCAAGCCAGAAACAGCCAGACAGCCAACCTATCGACCAACCAATTAACCAACCAACTAACTAGACAGCCAGCCAACCAACCCTGCCAGGCAGCCAACAAACCAAACCCTACCACCCGCTCACCCACCAAGCCCGAAACAGCCAGACAGCCAACCTATCGACCAAGCAATTAACCAACCAACTAACAAGACATCCAGCCAACCAACCCTGCCAGGCAGCCAACAAACCAAACCCTATCACCCGCTCACCCACCAAGCCAGAAACAGCCAGCCAGTCAACCTATCGACCAACCAATTAACCAACCAACCAACTAACTAGACAGCCAGCCAACCAACCCTGCCAGGCAGCCAATAAACCAAACCCTACCACCCGCTCACCAACCAAGTCAGAAACAGCCAGACAGCCATCCTATCGACCAACCAATTAACCAACCAACTAACTAGACATCCAGACAACCAACCCTGCCAGGCAGCCTACAAACCACCCGCTCACCCACCAAGCCAGAAACAGCCAGCCAGCCAACCTATCGACCAACCAATTAACCAACCAACCAACCAACTAACTAGACAGCCAGCCAACCAACCCTGCCAGTCAGCCAACAAACCAAACCCTACCACCCGCTCACCAACCAAACCAGAAACAGCCAGCCTGCCAACCTATCGACCAATCAATTAACCAACCAACCAACCAACCAACTAACTAGACAGCCGGCCAACCAACCCTGCCAGGCAGCCAACAAAGCAAACCCTACTACCTGCTCACCCACCAAGACAGAAACAGCCAGCCAGCCAACCTATCGACCAACCAATTAACCAACCAACTAACTAGACAGCCAGCAAACCAACCCTGCCAGGCAGCCAACAAACCAAATAATACCACCCGCTCACCCACCAAGCTAGAAACAGCCAGCCAGCCAACTTATCGACCAAACAATTAACCAACCAACCAACCAAAGAACTAACTAGAACGCCAGCCAACCAACCCTGCCAGGCAGCCAACAAACCAAACCCTACCACCCGCTAACCCACCAAGCCAGAAACAGCCAGCCAGCCAACCTATCGACCAACCAATTAACCAACCAAATAACCAACTAACTAGACAGCCAGCCAACCAACCCTGCCAGGCAGCCAACAAACCAAACCCTATCACCCGCTCACCCACCAAGCCAGAAACAGCCAGACAGCCAACCTATCGACCAACCAATTAACCAACCAACTAACTAGACAGCCAGCCAACCAACCCTGCCAGGCAGCCAACAAACCAAACCCTACCACCCGCTCACCCACCAAGCCCGAAACAGCCAGACAGCCAACCTATCGACCAAGCAATTAACCAACCAACTAACAAGACATCCAGCCAACCAACCCTGCCAGGCAGCCAACAAACCAAACCCTATCACCCGCTCACCCACCAAGCCAGAAACAGCCAGCCAGTCAACCTATCGACCAACCAATTAACCAACCAACCAACTAACTAGACAGCCAGCCAACCAACCCTGCCAGGCAGCCAACAAACCAATTCTTACCACCCGCTCACCCTCCAAGCCAGAAACAGCCAGCCAGCCAACCTATCGACCAACCAATTAACCAACAAACCTACCAACTAACTAGACAGCCAGCCAACCAACCCTGGCAGACAGCCAACAAACCAAACCTTACCACCCGCTCACCCACCAAGCCAGAAACAGCCAGCCAGCCAACCTATCGACCAACCAATTAAACAACCAACTAACTAGACAGCCAGCCAACCAACCCTGCCAGGCAGCCAACAAACCAAACCCTACCACCCGCTCACCTACCAAGCCAGAAACAGCCAGACAGCCAACCTATCGACCAACCAATTAACCAACCAACTAAATAGACATCCAGCCAACCAACCCTGCCAGGCAGCCAACAAACCAAACCCTACCACCCGCTCACCCACCAAGCCAGAAACAGCCAGCCAGCCAACCTATCGACCAACCAATTAACCAACCAACCAACCAACTAACTAGACATCCAGCCAACCATCCCTGCCAGGCAGCCAACAAACCAAACCCTACCACCCCCTCACCCACCAAGCCAGAAACAGCCAGCCAGACAACATATCGACCAACCAATTAACCAACCAACTAACTAGAGAGCCAGCCAACCAACCGTGCCAGGCAGGCAACAAACCAAACCCTACCACCCGCTCACCCACCAGGCCAGAAACAGCCAGCCAGCCAACCTATCGACCAACCAACTAACTAGACAGCCAGCCCAACAACCCTGACAGGCAACCGACAAACCAAACCCTACCACCCGCTCACCCACCAAGCCAGAAACAGCCAGCCAGCCAACCTATCGACCAACCAATCAACCAACCAACCAACCAACTAACTAGACAGCCAGCCAACCAACCCTGCCAGGCAGCCAATAAACCAAACCCTACCACCCGCTCACCAACCAAGTCAGAAACAGCCAGACAGCCATCCTATCGACCAACCAATTAACCAACCAACTAACTAGACATCCAGACAACCAACCCTGCCAGGCAGCCTACAAACCAAACCCTACCACCCGCTCACCCACCAAGCCAGAAACAGCCAGCCAGCCAACCTATCGACCAACCAATTAACCAACCAACCAACCAACTAACGAGACAGCCAGCCAACCAACCCTGCCAGGCAGCCAACAAACCAAACCCTACCACCCGCTCACCCACCAAGCCAGAAACAGCCAGCCAGCCAACTTATCGACCAACCAATTAACCAACCAACCAACCAACTATACAGCCAGCCAACCAACCCTGCCAGGCAGCCAACAAACCAAACCCTACCACCCGCTCATCCACCAAGCCGGAAACAGCCAGCCAGCCAACCTAAAGACCAACCAATTAACCAACCAAACAACTAACTATACAGCCAGCCAACCAACCCTGCCAGGCAGCCAACAAACCAAACCCTACCACCCGCTCATCCACCAAGCAAGAAACAGCCAGCCAGCCAACCTATCTACCAACCAATTAACCAACCAACCAACCAACTAACTAGACAGCCAGCCAACCAACCCTGCCAGGCAGCCAACAAAGCAAACCCTACTACCTGCTCACCCACCAAGCCAGAAACAGCCAGCCAGCCAACCTATCGACCAACCAATTAACCAACCAACTAACTAGACAGCCAGCAAACCAACCCTGCAGGCAGCCAACAAACCAAATAATACCACCCGCTCACCCACCAAGCCAGAAACAGCCAGCCAGCCAACTTATCGACCAAACAATTAACCAACCAACCAACCAACCAACGAACTAACTAGAACGCCAGCCAACCAACCCTGCCAGGCAGCCAACAAACCAAACCCTACCACCCGCTCCCCCACCAAGCCAGAAACAGCCAGCCAGCCAACCTATCGACCAACCAATTAACCAACCAACCAACCAACCAACCAACTAACTAGACAGCCAGCCAACCAACCCTGCCAGGCAGCCAACAAACCAAACCCTACCACCCGCTCACCCACCAAGCCAGAAACAGCCAGCCAGCCAACCTATCGACCAACAAATTAACCAACCAACTAACTAGACAGCCAGCCAACCAACCCTGCCAGGCAGCCAACAAACCAAACCCTACCACCCGCTCACCCACCAAGCCCGAAACAGCCAGACAGCCAACCTATCGACCAAGCAATTAACCAACCAACTAACTAGACATCCAGCCAACCAACCCTGCCAGGCAGCCAACAAACCAAACCCTACCACCCGCTCACCCACCAAGCCAGAAACAGCCAGCCAGCCAACCTATCGACCAACCAATTAACCAACCAACCAACCAACTAACTAGACAGCCAGCCAACCAACCCTGCCAGGCAGCCAACAAACCAAACCTTACCACCCACTCACCCACCAAGCCAGAAACAGCCAGCCAGCCAACCTATCGACCAACCAATTAACCAACCAACCAACCAACTAACTAGACAGCCAGCCAACCAACCCTGGCAGATAGCCAACAAACCAAACCTTACCACCCGCTCACCCACCAAGCCAGAAACAGCCAGCCAGCCAACCTATCGACCAACCAATTAAACAACCAACTAACTACACAGCCAGCCAACCAACCCTGCCAGGCAGCCAACAAACCAAACCCTACCACCCGCTCACCTACCAAGCCAGAAACAGCCAGACAGCCAACCTATCGACCAACCAATTAACCAACCAACTAACTAGACATCCAGCCAACCAACCCTGCCAGGCAGCCAACAAACCACCCGCTCACCCACCAAGCCAGAAACAGCCAGCCAGCCAACCTATCGACCAACCAATTAACCAACCAACCAACCAACTAACTAGACAGCCAGCCAACCAACCCTGCCAGTCAGCCAACAAACCAAACCCTACCACCCGCTCACCAACCAAACCAGAAACAGCCAGCCTGCCAACCTATCGACCAATCAATTAACCAACCAACCAACCAACTAACTAGACAGCCGGCCAACCAACCCTGCCAGGCAGCCAACAAAGCAAACCCTACTACCTGCTCACCCACCAAGACAGAAACAGCCAGCCAGCCAACCTATCGACCAACCAATTAACCAACCAACTAACTAGACAGCCAGCAAACCAACCCTGCCAGGCAGCCAACAAACCAAATAATACCACCCGCTCACCCACCAAGCCAGAAACAGCCAGCCAGCCAACTTATCGACCAAACAATTAACCAACCAACCAACCAACGAACTAACTAGAACGCCAGCCAACCAACCCTGCCAGGCAGCCAACAAACCAAACGCTACCACCCGCTAACCCACCAAGCCAGAAACAGCCAGCCAGCCAACCTATCGACCAACCAATTAACCAACCAACCAACCAACTAACTAGACAGCCAGCCAACCAACCCTGCCAGGCAGCCAACAAACCAAACCCTATCACCCGCTCACCCACCAAGCCAGAAACAGCCAGCCAGCCAACCTATCGACCAACCAATTAACCAACCAACTAACTAGACAGCCAGCCAACCAACCCTGCCAGGCAGCCAACAAACCAAACCCTACCACCCGCTCACCCACCAAGCCCGAAACAGCCAGACAGCCAACCTATCGACCAAGCAATTAACCAACCAACTAACAAGACATCCAGCCAACCAACCCTGCCAGGCAGCCAACAAACCAAACCCTATCACCCGCTCACCCACCAAGCCAGAAACAGCCAGCCAGTCAACCTATCGACCAACCAATTAACCAACCAACCAACTAACTAGACAGCCAGCCAACCAACCCTGCCAGGCAGCCAACAAACCAATTCTTACCACCCGCTCACCCTCCAAGCCAGAAACAGCCAGCCAGCCAACCTATCGACCAACCAATTAACCAACAAACCTACCAACTAACTAGACAGCCAGCCAACCAACCCTGGCAGACAGCCAACAAACCAAACCTTACCACCCGCTCACCCACCAAGCCAGAAACAGCCAGCCAGCCAACCTATCGACCAACCAATTAAACAACCAACTAACTAGACAGCCAGCCAACCAACCCTGCCAGGCAGCCAACAAACCAAACCCTACCACCCGCTCACCTACCAAGCCAGAAACAGCCAGACAGCCAACCTATCGACCAACCAATTAACCAACCAACTAAATAGACATCCAGCCAACCAACCCTGCCAGGCAGCCAACAAACCAAACCCTACCACCCGCTCACCCACTAAGCCAGAAACAGCCAGCCAGCCAACCTATCGACCAACCAATTAACCAACCAACCAACCAACTAACTAGACAGCCAGCCAACCATCCCTGCCAGGCAGCCAACAAACCAAACCCTACCACCCCCTCACCCACCAAGCCAGAAACAGCCAGCCAGACAACATATCGACCAACCAATTAACCAACCAACTAACTAGAGAGCCAGCCAACCAACCGTGCCAGGCAGGCAACAAACCAAACCCTACCACCCGCTCACCCACCAGGCCAGAAACAGCCAGCCAGCCAACCTATCGACCAACCAACTAACTAGACAGCCAGCCCAACAACCCTGACAGGCAACCGACAAACCAAACCCTACCACCCGCTCACCCACCAAGCCAGAAACAGCCAGCCAGCCAACCTAAAGACCAACCAATTAACCAACCAACCAACTAACTATACAGCCAGCCAACCAACCCTGCCAGGCAGCCAACAAACCAAACCCTACCACCCGCTCATCCACCAAGCAAGAAACAGCCGGCCAGCCAACCTATCGACCAACCAATTAACCCACCAACCAACCAACTAACTAGACAGCCAGCCAACCAACCCTGCCAGGCAACCAACAAACCAAACCCTACCACCCGCTCACCCACCAAGCCAGAAACATCCAGCCAGCCAACCTATCGACCAACCAAATAACAAACAAACCAACCAACCAACTAACTAGACAGCCACCCAACCAACCCTGCCAGTCAGCAAACAAACCAAACCCTACCACCCGCTCACCCACCAAACCAGAAACAGCCAGCCTGCAATCCTATCGACCAATCAATTAACAAACCAACCAACCAACTAACTAGACAGTCGGCCAACCAACCCTGCCAGGCAGCCAGCAAAGCAAATCCTACCACCTGCTCACCCACCAAGCCAGAAACAGCCAGCCAGCCAACCTATCGACCAACCAATTAACCAACCAACTAACTAGACAGCCAACCAGCCAACCCTGCCTGGCAGCCAACAAACCAAACCCTACCACCCGCTCACCCACCAAGCCAGAAACAGCCAGCCAGCCAACCTATCGACCAACCAATTAACCAACCAACCCTGCCAGGCAGCCAACAAACCAAACCCTAAAACCCGCTCACCCACCAAGCCAGAAACAGCCAGCCAGCCAACCTATCGACCAACCAATTAACCAACCAACTAACTAGACAGCCAGCCAACAAACACTGCCAGGCAGCCAACAAACCAAACCCTACTACCCGCTCACCCACCAAGCCAGAAACAGCCAGCCAGCCAACATATCGACCAACCAATTAACCAACCAACTAACTAGACAGCCCGCCAACCAACCCTGCCAGGCAGGCAACAAACCAAACCCTACGACCCGCTCACCCACCAAGCCAGAAACAGCCAGACAGCCAACCTATCGACCAACCAACTAACTAGACATCCAGCCAACCAACCCTGCCAGGCAGCCAACAAATCAAACCTTACCACCCGCTCACCCACCAAGCCAGAAACAGCCAGCCAGCCAACGTATCGACCAACCAATTAACCAACCAACCAACCAACTAACTAGACATCCAGCCAACCAACCCTGCCAGGCAGCCAACAAACCAAACCCTACCACCCGCTCACCCACCAAGCCAGAAACAGCGAACCAGCCAACCTATCGACCAACCAATTAACCAACCAACCAACCAACTAACTAGACAGCCAGCCAACCAAACCTGCCAGGCAGCCAACAAACCAAACCCTACCACCCGCTCACCCACCAAGCCAGAAACAGCCAGACAGCCAACCTATCGACCAACCAATTAACCAACCAACTAACTAGACATCCAGCCAACGAACCCTGCCAGGCAGCCAACAAACCAAACCCTATCACCCGCTCACCCACCAAGCCAGAAACAGCCAGCCAGCCAACCTATCGACCAACCAATCAACCAACCAACCAACCAACTAACTAGACAGCCTGCCAACCAACCCTGCCAGGCAGCCAATAAACCAAACCCTACCACCCGCTCACCAACCAAGTCAGAAACAGCCAGACAGCCATCCTATCGACCAACCAATTAACCAACCAACTAACTAGACATCCAGACAACCAACCCTGCCAGGCAGCCTACAAACCAAACCCTACCACCCGCTCACCCACCAAGTCAGAAACAGCCAGCCAGCCAACCTATCGACCAACCAATTAACCAACCAACCAACCAACTAACGAGACAGCCAGCCAACCAACCCTGCCAGGCAGGCAACAAACCAAACCCTACGACCCGCTCACCCACCAAGCCAGAAACAGCCAGACAGCCAACCTATCGACCAACCAATTAACCAACCAACTAACTAGACAGCCCGCCAACCAACCCTGCCAGGCAGGCAACAAACCAAACCCTACGACCCGCTCACCCACCAAGCCAGAAACAGCCAGACAGCCAACCTATCGACCAACCAACTAACTAGACATCCAGCCAACCAACCCTGCCAGGCAGCCAACAAATCAAACCTTACCACCCGCTCACCCACCAAGCCAGAAACAGCCAGCCAGCCAACGTATCGACCAACCAATTAACCAACCAACCAACCAACTAACTAGACATCCAGCCAACCAACCCTGCCAGGCAGCCAACAAACCAAACCCTACCACCCGCTCACCCACCAAGCCAGAAACAGCGAACCAGCCAACCTATCGACCAACCAATTAACCAACCAACCAACCAACTAACTAGACAGCCAGCCAACCAACCCTGCCAGGCAGCCAACAAACCAAACCCTACCACCCGCTCACCCACCAAGCCAGAAACAGCCAGACAGCCAACCTATCGACCAACCAATTAACCAACCAACTAACTACACATCCAGCCAACGAACCCTGCCAGGCAGCCAACAAACCAAACCCTATCACCCGCTCACCCACCAAGCCAAAAACAGCCAGCCAGCCAACCTATCGACCAACCAATCAACCAACCAACCAACCAACTAACTAGACAGCCAGCCAACCAACCCTGCCAGGCAGCCAATAAACCAAACCCTACCACCCGCTCACCAACCAAGTCAGAAACAGCCAGACAGCCATCCTATCGACCAACCAATTAACCAACCAACTAACTAGACATCCAGACAACCAACCCTGCCAGGCAGCCTACAAACCAAACCCTACCACCCGCTCACCCACCAAGCCAGAAACAGCCAGCCAGCCAACCTATCGACCAACCAATTAACCAACCAACCAACCAATTAACGAGACAGCCAGCCAACCAACCCTGCCAGGCAGCCAACAAACCAAACCCTACCACCCGCTCACCCACCAAGCCAGAAACAGCCAGCCAGCCAACTTATCGACCAACCAATTAACCAACCAACCAACCAACTATACAGCCAGCCAACCAACCCTGCCAGGCAGCCAACAAACCAAACCCTACCACCCGCTCATCCACCAAGCCAGAAACAGCCAGCCAGCCAACCTAAAGACCAACCAATTAACCAACCAAACGACTAACTATACAGCCAGCCAACCAACCCTGCCAGGCAGCCAACAAACCAAACCCTACCACCCGCTCATCCACCAAGCAAGAAACAGCCAGCCAGCCAACCTATCTACCAACCAATTAACCAACCAACCAACCAACTAACTAGACAGCCAGCCAACCATCCCTGCCAGGCAACCAACAATCCAAACCCTACCACCCGCTCACCCACCAAGCCAGAAACATCCAGCCAGCCAACCTATCAACCAACCAAATAACCAACCAACCAACTAACTAGACAGCCAGCCAACCAACCCTGCCAGGCAGCCAACAAACCAAACCCTACCACCCGCTCACCCACCAAACCAGAAACAGCCAGCCAGCCAACCTATAGACCAACCAATTAACCAACCAACCAACCAACTAACTAGACATCCAGACAACCAACCCTGCCAGGCAGCCAACAAACCAAACCCTACCACCCGCTCACCCACCAAGCCAGAAACAGCCAGCCAGCCATCTTATCGACCAACCAATTAACCAACCAACCAACTAACTATACAGCCATCCAACCAACCCTGCCAGGCAGCCAACAAACCAAACCCTACCACCCGCTCATCCACCAAGCCAGAAACAGCCAGCCAGCCAACCTATCGACCAACCAATTAACCAACCAACCCGGCCAGGCAGCCAACAAACCAAACCCTAAAACCCGCTCACCCACCAAGCCAGAAACAGCCAGCCAGCCAACCTATCGACCAACCAATTAACCAACCAACTAACTAGACAGCCAGCCAACAAACCCTGCCAGGCAGCCAACAAACCAAACCCTACTACCCGCTCACCCACCAAGCCAGAAACAGCCAGCCAGCCGACCTATCGACCAACCAATTAACCAACCAACTAACTAGACAGCCCGCCAACCAACCCTGCCAGGCAGGCAACAAACCAAACCCTACGACCCGCTCACCCACCAAGCCAGAAACAGCCAGACAGCCAACCTATCGACCAACCAACTAACTAGACATCCAGCCAACCAACCCTGCCAGGCAGCCAACAAATCAAACCTTACCACCCGCTCACCCACCAAGCCAGAAACAGCCAGCCAGCCAACGCATCGACCAACCAATTAACCAACCAACCAACCAACTAACTAGACATCCAGCCAACCAACCCTGCCAGGCAGCCAACAAACCAAACCCTACCACCCGCTCACCCACCAAGCCAGAAACAGCGAACCAGCCAACCTATCGACCAACCAATTAACCAACCAACCAACCAACTAACTAGACAGCCAGCCAACCAACCCTGCCAGGCAGCCAACAAACCAAACCCTACCACCCGCTCACCCACCAAGCCAGAAACAGCCAGACAGCCAACCTATCGACCAACCAATTAACCAACCAACTAACTAGACATCCAGCCAACGAACCCTGCCAGGCAGCCAACAAACCAAACCCTATCACCCGCTCACCCACCAAGCCAGAAACAGCCAGCCAGCCAACCTATCGACCAACCAATCAACCAACCAACCAACCAACTAACTAGACAGCCAGCCAACCAACCCTGCCAGGCAGCCAATAAACCAAACCCTACCACCCGCTCACCAACCAAGTCAGAAACAGCCAGACAGCCATCCTATCGACCAACCAATTAACCAACCAACTAACTAGACATCCAGACAACCAACCCTGCCAGGCAGCCTACAAACCAAACCCTACCACCCGCTCACCCACCAAGCCAGAAACAGCCAGCCAGCCAACCTATCGACCAACCAATTAACCAACCAACCAACCAACTAACGAGACAGCCAGCCAACCAACCCTGCCAGGCAGCCAACAAACCAAACCCTACCACCCGCTCACCCACCAAGCCAGAAACAGCCAGCCAGCCAACTTATCGACCAACCAATTAACCAACCAACCAACCAACTATACAGCCAGCCAACCAACCCTGCCAGGCAGCCAACAAACCAAACCCTACCACCCGCTCATCCACCAAGCCAGAAACAGCCAGCCAGCCAACCTAAAGACCAACCAATTAACCAACCAAACAACTAACTATACAGCCAGCCAACCAACCCTGCCAGGCTGCCAACAAACCAAACCCTACCACCCGCTCATCCACCAAGCAAGAAACAGCCAGCCAGCCAACCTATCAACCAACCAAATAACCAACCAACCAACTAACTAGACAGCCAGCCAACCAACCCTGCCAGGCAGCCAACAAACCAAACCCTACCACCCGCTCACCCACCAAACCAGAAACAGCCAGCCAGCCAACCTATAGACCAACCAATTAACCAACCAACCAACCAACTAACTAGACATCCAGACAACCAACCCTGCCAGGCAGCCAACAAACCAAACCCTACCACCCGCTCACCCACCAAGCCAGAAACAGCCAGCCAGCCAACTTATCTACCAACCAATTAACCAACCAACCAACTAAATATACAGCCAGGCAACCAACCCTGCCATGCAGCCAACAAACCAAACCCTACCACCCGCTCATCCACCAAGCCAGAAACAGCCAGCCAGCCAACCTAAAGACCAACCAATTAACCAACCAAACAACTAACTATACAGCCAGCCAACCAACCCTGCCAGGCTGCCAACAAACCAAACCCTACCACCCGCTCATCCACCAAGCAAGAAACAGCCAGCCAGCCAACATATCTACCAACCAATTAACCAACCAACCAACCAACTAACTATACAGCCAGCCAACCAACCCTGCCAGGCAACCAACAAACCAAACCCTACCACCCGCTCACCCACCAAGCCAGAAACATCCAGCCAGCCAACCTATCAACCAACCAAATAACCAACCAACCAACTAACTAGACAGCCAGCCAACCAACCCTGCCAGGCAGCCAACAAACCAAACCCTACCACCCGCTCACCCACCAAGCCAGAAACATCCAGCCAGCCAACCTATCGACCAACCAAATAACAAACCAACTAACCAACCAACTAACTAGACAGCCAGCCAACCAACCCTGCCAGTCAGCAAACAAACCAAACCCTACCACCCGCTCACCCACCAAACCAGAAACAGCCAGCCTGCAATCCTATCGACCAATCAATTAACCAACCAACCAACCAACTAACTAGACAGCCGGCCAACCAACCCTGCCAGGCAGCCAACAAAGCAAACCCTACAACCTGCTCACCCACCAAGCCAGAAACAGCCAGCCAGCCAACCTATCGACCAACCAATTAACCAACCAACTAACTAGACAGCCAACCAGCCAACCCTGCCTGGCAGCCAACAAACCAAACCCTACCACCCGCTCACCCACCAAGCCAGAAACAGCCAGCCAGCCAACCTATCGACCAACCAATTAACCAACCAACCCTGCCAGGCAGCCAACAAACCAAACCCTAAAACCCGCTCACCCACCAAGCCAGAAACAGCCAGCCAGCCAACCTATCGACCAACCAATTAACCAACCAACTAACTAGACAGCCAGCCAACAAACCCTGCCAGGCAGCCAACAAACCAAACCATACTACCCGCTCACCCACCAAGCCAGAAACAGCCAGCCAGCCAACCTATCGACCAACCAACTAACTAGACAGCCCGCCAACCAACCCTGCCAGGCAGGCAACAAACCAAACCCTACGACCCGCTCACCCACCAAGCCAGAAACAGCCAGACAGCCAACCTATCGACCAACCAATTAACCAACCAACTAACTAGACATCCAGCCAACCAACCCTGCCAGGCAGCCAACAAATCAAACCTTACCACCCGCTCACCCACCAAGCCAGAAACAGCCAGCCAGCCAACGTATCGACCAACCAATTAACCAACCAACCAACCAACTAACTAGACATCCAGCCAACCAACCCTGCCAGGCAGCCAACAAACCAAGCCCTACCACCCGCTCACCCACCAAGCCAGAAACAGCGAACCAGCCAACCTATCGACCAACCAATTAACCAACCAACCAACCAACTAACTAGACAGCCAGCCAACCAACCCTGCCAGGCAGCCAACAAAAAAAACCCTACCACCCGCTCACCCACCAAGCCAGAAACAGCCAGACAGCCAACCTATCGACCAACCAATTAACCAACCAACTAACTAGACATCCAGCCAACCAACCCTGCCAGGCAGCCAACAAACCAAACCCTATCACCCGCTCACCTACCAAGCCAGAAACAGCCAGCCAGCCAACCTATCGACCAACCAATCAACCAACCAACCAACCAACTAACTAGACAGCCAGCCAACCAACCCTGCCAGGCAGCCAATAAACCAAACCCTACCACCCGCTCACCAACCAAGTCAGAAACAGCCAGACAGCCATCCTATCGACCAACCAATTAACCAACCAACTAACTAGACATCCAGACAACCAACCCTGCCAGGCAGCCTACAAACCAAACCCTACCACCCGCTCACCCACCAAGCCAGAAACAGCCAGCCAGCCAACCTATCGACCAACCAATTAACCAACCAACCAACCAACTAACGAGACAGCCAGCCAACCAACCCTGCCAGGCAGCCAACAAACCAAACCGTACCACCCGCTCACCCACAAACCCAGAAACAGCCAGCCAGCCAACTTATCGACCAACCAATTAACCAACCAACCAACCAACTATACAGCCAGCCAACCAACCCTGCCAGGCAGCCAACAAACCAAACCCTATCACCCGCTCATCCACCAAGCCAGAAACAGCCAGCCAGCCAACCTAAAGACCATTCAATTAACCAACCAAACAACTAACTACACAGCCAGCCAACCAACCCTGCCAGGCAGCCAACAAACCAAACCCTACCACCCGCTCATCCACCAAGCAAGAAACAGCCAGCCAGCCAACCTATCTACCAACCAATTAACCAACCAACCAACCAACTAACTAGACAGCCAGCCAACCATCCCTGCCAGGCAACCAACAATCCAAACCCTACCACCCGCTCACCCACCAAGCCAGAAACATCCAGCCAGCCAACCTATCAACCAACCAAATAACCAACCAACCAACTAACTAGACAGCCAGCCAACCAACCCTGCCAGGCAGCCAACAAACCAAACCCTACCACCCGCTCACCCACCAAACCAGAAACAGCCAGCCAGCCAACCTATAGACCAACCAATTAAAAAACCAACCAACCAACTAACTAGACATCCAGACAACCAACCCTGCCAGGCAGCCAACAAACCAAACCCTACCACCCGCTCACCCACCAAGCCAGAAACAGCCAGCCAGCCAACTTATCGACCAACCAATTAACCAACCAACCAACTAACTATACAGCCAGCCAACCAACCCTGCCAGGCAGCCAACAAACCAAACCCTACCACCCGCTCATCCACCAAGCCAGAAACAGCCAGCCAGCCAACCTAAAGACCAACCAATTAACCAACCAAACAACTAACTATACAGCCAGCCAACCAACCCTGCCAGGCTGCCAACAAACCAAACCCTACCACCCGCTCATCCACCAAGCAAGAAACAGCCAGCCAGCCAACCTATCTACCAACCAATTAACCAACCAACCAACCAACTAACTATACAGCCAGCCAACCAACCCTGCCAGGCAACCAACAAACCAAACCCTACCACCCGCTTACCCACCAAGCCAGAAACATCCAGCCAGCCAACCTATCAACCAACCAAATAACCAACCAACCAACTAACTAGACAGCCAGCCAACCAACCCTGCCAGGCAGCCAACAAACCAAACCCTACCACCCGCTCACCCACCAAACCAGAAACAGCCAGCCAGCCAACCTATAGACCAACCAATTAACCAACCAACCAACCAACTAACTAGACAGCCAGCCAACCAACCCTGCCAGGCAGCCAACAAACCAAACCCTACCACCCGCTCACCCACCAAGCCAGAAACAGCCAGACAGCCAACCTATCGACCAACCAATTAACCAACCAACTAACTAGACAGCCAGCCAACCAACCCTGCCAGGCAGCCAACAAAGCAAACCCTACCACCTGCTCACCCACCAAGCCAGAAACAGCCAAAAAAAAATACAATTATAAATTTCTTTTCTAGGGAGCCGGCTAATAAAAGGTTTAAGCAGGCAGCGCACTCAGTCGGGACCGAACCTGAGAACTTCCGATTACAGGCCCGGGGCCTCATCCAAAGCAATATTACCCATTGAAGAAATAAAAAAAATGAATTTATAAATTTCTTTTTTAGTGAGCCGGCTAATAAATGGTGTAAACGGCCAATGCAATCAACCGGTATCGACCGAGACTTTTCGGTTACGGGCCCTGCTAAATGCACCTGGCTTAATACTCATTTTAATGAAGTCCGCAAGTAGAACTAGTGTTTAAAACCTCATCCAAATTGTTGTGTATAAGGTATTTCGTGGTTTTTCATGTTACATTCTATATGAGAGAGGAAATGACTGTGTTAAGACTGGTTAAAATTAAGTGAAAAATGAGCAGCATGATGTTTTACGAATTTCCTTTCTTTAAATGAAAATTTGGTTAAGAACCCACAAGGGAAGTTGCCAAGGGGTATGGAAAGTACCTTCCTGAGAGAGACGTATTTCTTTTTAATGTCACTGCTAGGGATCCAACAATGGTTACATATTTAGGTTGGGGGGGGGGGTCAAATTTTCGCTTGTTTGTTGTAGATAAGGGTTTTATTAATTTTTGCGCAATATCTTTTACGATTACTCTTTATGATCATTAGGGAAGACCGGGCCAGATATTCAATAGGGGCACGTATTGCAACGAGCCATAGTTGAAGTGTTTCTCGCTAGATGGCGACGTTTAACAGACAATGTGAAACTGCAGCACTGCGCACGCCTTCCACGTGATCCACAGTCATCATCATCTAGATGAAGACTGTGTTTGCCTATATTGCTTTGATACCTTTTCTAACTGAAAGCGAAAAATAAGTGGATTCAGTGGATTCGTTGCAAGAAATAGGCTCACGTAGCGCGCGTCAAAAAAGAAGACTCTTCGTTTTCTGTTTGCATTCACTGTCACAGTGATATGGAAGATGACTATGACTAACTTTCATTATTGTTATAATACATTTTAATGTAATAAAT
This sequence comes from Uloborus diversus, assembly GCF_026930045.1. Lineage (NCBI taxonomy): Eukaryota > Metazoa > Arthropoda > Arachnida > Araneae > Uloboridae > Uloborus > Uloborus diversus. Next base: position 2,446 of record NW_026558171.1, on the reverse strand, counting down.
TATTAAGAATGTACTCATTGTTCTTATCAATGAATTTAAATTGGCTTTGTCTTGATGAGACGTCAATTTTTGCGGTTTTTCTTCTGGTGAGTTACTTTCCAAGCATTTACTTTTCATTAAGAAAAAAACATGTATGATACTGTTTTTGTTTCATTGTCAGGATCTAACATTAAACTATATTTCATTACCGTTCTGATGGCGTGATTGGTTTGGCAAATAGTTTTCATTTTCATAGTTAAGTATTACAAAAAAAAAAAAAAAAAATCAAATATGGCGTTGGGGCACGTATTCCAATTTAATACGGGGCACATTTTCTAATTGGAAAATGTGCCCCGGGCTCTCCATAAATGTTTTTAACGTTCTCTTTTTTTTATCGTTTAACTTTATATTTTTTGCCAATACAGTTTATATTTACTGCATCAAACCACAATTATAAATATTTAAAATTAAATTTGGGATTCCTACTTAAATGATCTGATTTTTTTTAATTTTTAATAGTATGAAGTCATATCTGAAACTGAATTTCATTCTCCAATGTGATTTATCAGATGGACTGAAAATGGTGCGCAAGGAGTCAGACGATGGATGTAGTGTTAGGAAAGCTTCTATAGACAATAATATAAAAATGAGAACATTAAATAACTACTGCCACAAGTTCATTAATGCTCAGTTGTCTCCAACTGAAGTACCTCAAGTTCAAGTACCTCAGGTCGAAGTTCCACAAACCGAATATGTCCACTCAGTCCTGAAATTTTCACTGATACAGATTTTATGCCTTACTATTTCACAGACAGATCGGCTCCAGACAAAGTAAATAATGTATGCCGAACTACTAACGCTTCTAACAATCGTCCAGGAAGTTCCTCTTCAATTATTCTCAATGAACCATGTCAACCACAATTAGGGTTGCAAGTCCAAAACAGTCATTTTGAAAAATGAAAAAGGAAAGTAAACTCTGAAGCCTCAGCTATTTGTTGACGAAAAAATGGAGAAGAAGACATTTCGCCGGATTAAAAAAAATAAAACTAAATATGCCAATGGGCCGTGGTAGCCTGATCGGTAAGGCATTGGACTCGGGACCGGAGGGCCTCGGGTTCGATCCTCGCTGGTCGAAGACCCACCGTCGTCATTAATGGGGACTGGGCGACGTTAAATATGCTCGTGGTCTCAATGTCCTCCAAGTGAAACGATACCTCTGGGGGTGCTAGTACTAGGTAGCTATTAGCTCCTGGACTAGTTCAAAATTCTCACTAACTGTTTGATCCGGTGATGGTGCTGCCATCTATCGGTATATAAAATAATGGAGGCAAGGTAGCGGCTTAGTATGCAGTCCTCGACATAAATACAGTTGAAGTCAGTTGTGACTCTGAATCGAATCGAATCGAAATATGCCAATGTATCAAGTGAGGAAGAAGATGAAGACTGTGTTTGCCTATATTGCTTTGATACCTTTTCTAACTGGAAGCGAAAAAAAAGTGGATTCAGTGGATTCGTTGAAAGAAATAGGCTTACGTAGCGCGCGTCAAAAAAGAAGACTCTTCGTTTTCTGTTTGCATTCACTGTCACAGTGATATGGAAAATGACTATGACTAACTTTCATTATTGTTATAATACATTTTAATGTAAAAAATTATTAAGAATGTACTCATTGTTCTTATCAATGAATTTAAATATGAATTTTACGTTACAATCCATGTTTATTTTACCTTTATTATAGACCATTTAAACGAATTGGAAAACTTGCCCAAACCCAATTTTATATGTTGGAAAACGTACCCGTGCTACGGGGTTGGTTCTCTAAAGTGACTTGGTAACAAATGTATATTTATTTATTTGAAGTTTCTTTAATTTTTTATATTTTAGTAATGTGTAAATACTTAGCCTAAAGTACAAGAATTCATGGCGTAATCTTAACTTAAAAAAATGTTTAAATATAAAATTAAAAAAAAAAAAAAGTTGGAAAACCTCCCCTGATCTCCCCTACACCGCTCATTAGGAAGAAGAGTGCCACCATACTGTTACGAACTGAAGTGAATTCCCAGTGAATGATAATTGTGATGCACGATAAATCGTCAGAACACTATAAAGTTAAATGGAATTTAGTCGGAGCTTGAAAATGGTGTTGTATTGCATAGATATTTTGACTCTGTTGTGATCTTATTGTATTCTAGAACCCTACATTGATTAATGCAATCCTGACAAAGTAATTAATAGTTGGAATTTGAGTCTCTTTTCAACAATACGAAGAATCGAAATTTTACTTAAAAAGCGTTTGAAGTTACTCTTCAAGCAATTTGCTTTAAGAAAAGTAAGTTTGCTGTGCTCTCCAGTGGTTAATATCAGGACAAAAAAATCTGTCATTATTTTCCAAAGAAGATAACGCCCTTTACAGGCCTTAAAGCGAAAAAAAAATGAAAAATTTTGTATTGTAGCACTCTTCTTCCAA
>NW_026558170.1:0-28119 GCF_026930045.1 Uloborus diversus | reverse complement strand
AGTTGTGCACCTCCGTTTGACTTTACTATTCAGCACAAAGGTATTTATTTATCTTACACATCAGGTTGTTTAAATCCTGTCTTCGAACATCCACAAGCTTATGTTTCGCTAATTTCTACGTTTTATTACATGTTTCGGGACTAAACAACTCTGAGTAATGCATTCAAATTGCAACGAATAGAAACACTACGCGAATCAACAGAACAAAAAGACAATGTGATAACGGGTAATGAGGCACTTACGAAAACGCTACAACACATTAAAAATATTCACTCCAATTACTAAGATACACTATCGCTATTCCTACGAAAGAAGCTGAAAAGATAAACATCACAAAGGTAAGGAAATATCACTCAAGGCACTGGTGGAAATCGAACGCCCCTTACTACGTTCGAGCTGCTGTCGGAGCAAACGCTTTCGTCCTCTCGTCCGCTAAAACCCTGACATTAGGATGTTAAAACTTTCTTCCATGCAGGTAATAAAAGATTGAAAAGCAACGTAATACAGGCGTCCCTCGAACAACAAGGTTCTTCTACAACACGGTTTCGTTATTACAAGGTACCAAATTTACGATTATTATAAAACGGTTCCAATATTACACGGTACAAAACATGAATTTAATGCTTCCTAGTTTTGAAACAACACGAATGTTATAGTTATAAAAGTTGAGATTTCATTTTTGTTTAATGCATTCTGTTAATGGTTGATAACTCTAATAAGTTTTTGCTTTGTTTTTATGAAACTTGGTTTCGATACAACACGGTACACATCCCTTGATTTACATTATTTCTAAGTCTCGTGTAACACGGTTTCGATATTACACGGTACCAAATTTGCGATTATTACAACACGGTTTCGATATTACACGGTACCAAATTTGCGATTATTACAACACGGTTTCGATATTACACGGTACCAGATTTGCGATTATTATAACACGGTTTCGATATAACACGGGTACGAAACTTGAATTTAATGCTTCATGGTTTTGAAAAAACACAAATGTTATAGTTATAAAAGATGATATTTCCTTTTTGTTTAATATATTCTGTTAATTTTTGCTAATAACTCTAATATTTTACTTTCTTTTTATGAAACTTGGTTTCGAAACAACACGGTACACATCCCTTGATTTACATTATTTCTAAGTCTCGTATAACACGGTTTCGATATAACACGAAACACGGTTTTAATACAACACGATACACATTGACACGATTTTTACTATGTACATACATAATTAATATTAAAAATAAGTTTAAAAGTCATTAAAAAAATTCTCGTATAACACGGTTTTGATACTACACGGAACGAATTAACCTTGTTATACGAGGGACAAGGCTCAAACAAGCAATAAAATTAAAGATCTCCTACTATGATATTTTCTCACCCTTTAGCACAGTATTATATACATTCACAAAAAGGTTCGATATAGTCTAGAAACACGTGTCCGCTGTGGAGGATTGACCATGTCGCAATGGCGAGGGGCCCCCATACAAAAAGGAAGCGAAAGGGATCCAAAACTACACATAAAAAATCTATTTTACGTTCGACAAATTTCATTGCTTATTTGCCCTGTTTGCTTCGTTGATTTCAAATTTCAATAACAAAAATAATGTAATAATGTTTTTTTTATCAAAAAATAAAATCCACGGCGCAATTTACTACGCTGATTTGCTTTTGACCTCTCGAAAAAAGTTTGATGCCATGTACATTGTGAATACAGAAAAAAATAAATAGACGTGTAAGCTTCGTGTGAAATGTGCAGCGGATTTCAGTATTTGACATCAATTTACTTATTTCTTTAATACAGAAACTAACCAGCTTCGCACACATACCTTGCGTTCGACGAAACTCACCGGTCGACCGGTAAGTAACCGTTTACTAACCGCAGCGTTCTACGATCAACCGGTTACCATTGTAACCAGCTGATTGGTTGATTGGAGCACGTGATCATTAGCTGTCCCGTGATTAACTAACCGGTCGCTACCGGTCGTGCTCGTCGAACGTAAGCATAGAAAACTGCGACCGTAGCGCTTTCGTCTCCTCCCTAATCCAAGGAAGATTTGCAACACGAAGAGAAGGAAATAACACCTCGGGCATCGAACCCACTACTTCCCGCAGACGAAGCGAAGCATCGCGCCACAAAGTCATGGAAGCTCCCAGGTGGAGATTTATGATTTGGAGCCTTCGTTGCCGAGTGGTTGTGCTTGCCTGTGTACGGTACAGAATGTCGAGGGTTCCATCCCCCCCCCACACACACAGTTGCCCTGAGTGTGATTTTCTCTTTTCGTGCTGTAAATCAAATAAAATTTAGGAAAAAATTGAGTCGTAATGAAACAGAGGCAAGGCTCATAATGCACAGTCCTTTTATAATTGGGTGAGCAACTGCTCACTGATTGAAATCGCACATCTTTAGATTTATTTCTACCTCTGGTGCATCAGGTACAGTGAAATAAAATAATTTATAACAATGCATAACTGCACAAAATTGCAGATTACTGCAAAAACGTGTTTCGGTGTAAGAAAGGAACGCTTTTTTCAATGCAAAAGAAATAAGCTGTGGAAGAAAACATATCCGACAAAAGCAACGAGGCAAAACAGCAAGTAGCTGAAAAAGTAAAAATAGCAGGATAACCGAAGGTCGAGGAAAAAATTATGAACCAATAAGGAATCAATAGGAATAATTTTGTACAGTTAAACGTTTTTGTATCTTATTTTATTTTTCACAATAAATTGAATTGGTAATTGAATTTCACAATAAAGTGGGATATTGAAGAGGTATCTATTCAATTCGTATAGAGAAATATTTTGTTTTGAAATGCAGCACCTTATAAAGTTTCTATGTGTATCTAAATTGCAACAAAAGTTGAGGGGACAATAATTCATATTGCCCAGCTGCGACTGTAAAAACGTAATGAGGCGCAGGTTTATGATTTATAACTTAACTGAAAATTATTGCTGAAAATGTAACTTACGTATGCCTGTTTCTGCACCATAAAATAAAACATACCAAAAAAAAAGACAGAACAGAAATTATATTCTAACTTGTGTACCGTGTAGTACTCGTCCGATAAAGCGCCTGCCTCAATTCTAAAAAAAAAAAAGAAAGAAAGAAATTCAGTGTTCGTGTTTTGGCAACACCTCAGCTTGAACGAAAACGCAAATGGTGTGTGAGCGATGGTATAAAGCTGCGGATACGACCTCATCAGAACTTTCTTTAGTGTATTTGCTCGCTTGTAGTTATGGAGAAAAAGCTGTCGCCGCCTTCCGAAGATTCTAGCTCGCCTTCTCCGGCTGAAGAAGCATTTCCAGAACATGGCGCAGTTTACTCGAGTGACTCGGACTTTGAAAATTCTGTGGACTTACAAAAGATTCTGCTGATGCAGCGATCTATGAGCCTGGCTGTACCTGAGATTGTGACTCCAATTGAAGATATTTGTCCTGTTGCACCTGCGGCTGTGAGTCCTCCTCCTATTCAACCTTCAGCAACCGGCAGCAGCTCAAAGTCCACAATGCTAGGAGCTATGCTTGATAATCCTGGGCCTACAACCTTTGATAAAATTTTTTTATGTGGTTCCAAATATATGGCATCCACCTTTCAGTCCCCTACCAGAAGTTCCAGCAACATGGCATCCACCTCGCAGTCTCCTACCAGAGGTTTCAGCGACATGGCATCCACCTCGAAGTCTCCTATCAGAGGTTTCAGCGACATGGCATCCACCTCGAAGTCTCCTACCAGAGGTTTCAGCGACATGGCATCCACCTCGAAGTCTCCTACCAGAGGTTTCAGGGACATGGCATCCACCTCGAAGTCTCCTACCAGAGGTTTCAGCGACATGGCATCCACCTCGAAGTCTCCTACCAGAAGTTTCAGCGACATGGCATCCACCTCGCATTCCCCTTCCAGAGGTTTCAGCGACATGGCATCCACCTCGCAGTCCCCGACGAAAAGTTTCGAATTCATTGCACCGAGCTCGCAGTTCTTTTCCAAGCGTTCCAGTTCGCAGTCCCCTACGAAACGTTCCACATACATTGCGCCCAGCTCACAGCTCCCTGCCAGGCGTTCCAGCTCGCAATCACCTACGAAGGGTTCCTGCTACATTGCATCCAGCTCGCGGTCTCCTACTAAACGCTCCAGTGCGCAGTCTCCTACCAAGCGTTCCGGGAGGAGTATATCCGGCTCGCCGTCCCCTGTTAAGCGACCTAAATTCGGTGATCGGAGAAGCGGTAAAACTGAAACCAAAGAGTTTTTAAAGTTAACACAACAGCTCCTTAAAAGTATCGAACACATCCACTTTCATCCAATATACGAGTTTTGCACGTGTCAAGATATAATCGAAGATACTTCTGCTCGCATCCCCGCTTCGACAAAAGTTGTTAAAACGATATCTGAGGAAGATATTGAGATAAGAGTAGATGTTCGGTTTTATGAGATCAAAACTATTTTTGTGCAAGTTAAAAGAGATAAAGTGTTAGTTGAAGCGACTCAAAAAATGAAAGAAAAATGCTACGAATACCATCATATTTATCAAGTATTTTCGATACCAGGCAGACTGCAGAACAAAAAGTTGTGCGCCAAGATTGAGAACGGAGAACTGATAATCAAGAGATGTTCTGATCCACAGCCTTCAAGTAAAGAAACTAAAGATGCCATTGACGGTGTGAAACAAGAAAAAACAAGCCCACGTCCCCCTAGTGAAAAAGTCATTCATGTTGCAGTAACGGAAGCTGAAGGAACTCCTCACCAACCTCAGCCCGTGGAGTTTAAGACATTCATATCGCACAACGAACTCAGACTGCAGTTGGATGTTAGATTGTTCAAAGTGAAGGATATTACTGTGAATTTGGTAGAAGACAAGATTTTGATCGAAGCTACGAGTGAAACTCACGATGAGTATGAATTTCACTATTTGCATCGAGCATTCGTCATGCCCACGGGGCTTCAGGAGTCGAGTTTGTCCGCAGAGATTCGGGATGGAGTGTTGACCGTTGGAGGAACCATCAAGCCACAGGTTGCTCAACCTCAGAACATACCATGGTTGATTTCTCGGGCAAAACCAGTATTCCTCAATGAACATTTTGGCTGTGTTCCTGTCGTAGGTCATGCAAGACCTTATAGCCCAGATTCGAGCAGATTTGCTGAAAATATCTGTGATAACAAATTTACTGTGGAACTAGATGTTTCTATGTTCGAGGTGAACAATATACACGTGCGGCCGAAGGGGAAAATGATTTATATCGATTGTGTGGATCATCGCGATAGTTCTCCTTTTGAATACCACAATGTATATAAATGCTTTGAATTGCCCACGAATATCGAAAATTTAGACATAAAATCGGCGATACTAAACTATCGCTTGATAATAGAAGGTACTGTAAAATCAAAGCAAGAATAATTTGCTTTAATTGCTAGTTATAGTTACATTTATTTGTTATTGTATTCAAAACTAACAGTTAAACTGCAAATGAGTTAAAGTTCAAAAAAATGTGTAACATTTTTACTGGAAAAATATTCAGTGTTTAAAGCATTCTAGTTATTCTAAGAACTTTTTGAATCTTTAAGAAGGAGTTTATTAATAAATTGATTTAAAATACAAAAATTGCCTTTTGTTTCGCAAGTCTCTAATATAATTTTGTTCATTGTTTTATGTGCGATTGCATTGAACAGTTGTTTAAAATGCATTTAAAACTTTCCTTAGTTATCTAGCAAATGATGAAATTCTCTTAAATATCCTGTTGAGTAGTTAGTCTTCTTACAATAAGAGTCGATGTGCGACACAATCTCTAGGATTTATTTCCACTTTTCTTAAGCTGTACCTTAGGGTGGTTCAAAAATACATGTAAAAAAAAAAATTCTCCTACATACCAGGACACCCCTCAATATTTTTACTTGTAGGTAGCAATGTACTTGGAAGAATTTTAGCTTCCTATTTCAACTGAAAGAGGGTGCTCAACCCCCCTCCCCCAAACTTCAAACGTATGGGGAGGGAGGTTAAAAAATACATTGAACTGGGAGACAAAACAATGCTGAATATTATATTCACTAATAATATGCATATACATTGCAATAAAATAATTATTTACAAAAAAAACAGCTGGGGAAATCAAATGCTCCAAAATTCGTGGCATTTTCTATGTTACGGCTAATGTTAAATTAAGGGGTCATTGAGCAAGCACCCTCTTAAAATGTGAGTAAGGAGCTAAAACTGTTACAACATAATGCTATTAGTAAGTGTAAAAAAATAGGGGGTGTCCTCGACTCTAGTTGAAAAAAAGGTTTTTTTGAACCACCCTACTGTATCTCAGAGCCAGAATAAAGTAAGTACAAAAATCCCGATTTTTAAGTTATTACTGCTTTATATGTGCAATCTTATTCCGCATAGTCATCACAACGTAATTCTGTGAAACAAATTCCTTTATAGTTTAACAGCATAGAAGAGCGCGAGCCTCATCCTTTGTATGCACCAGACGAAAGTTATTTCGCCATCCTGCCAAGTAGCAATAATGCGACTTACGTTAGTCTGGCTCTAAGGTACGGATAGGTGTTTCAAAGAAAACATTTTAAAAAGAAACTCCAGTCCACCCCCCCCCTCCAGGTTTTTCAAGATGAAAGAGTTTAAATTGTTTTAGCTCTAATCCCAACTTGCTACTTGAGTTTACTTTCAAAACACATTATATCCATTTTTTAAAAATCTATTTGTTTCGTTTTCAGAATCTCTAATATAAGCCCTATTGACCCATGAATTTCTTTCTGCTCGAAGTGTTTTATATCTGCTGTTAAAGTGCGTAAACATTGGTTTTACCACCTAAACGGTGCATATCCATCCCCTGATATCTCGCCAGGTCTTTTACAGCAAAGTGGAACTTATCCCTTACTTGCCGGTGTCCCCTCATTCACATCAAAAGGGCTCACATCCAAATTTGAATTTGTCACTTCTAATTCAAAAGTAGTTTACAAATAAAATAACTGAGGAAGCCATTGACTGAGCGTTTCCAATCAAGCAGGGCACCCGTCCGTATTAAAAAATCGCAGCACCTTGCGCTTTGTGCAAGTCTTATCAATATCGCTTTTCAATTCAAGTCTGTTATCAGTTAGGCAAGCACGACCTCAAATTGTGATAACTATATTAATTTCAAATAATTGGATATAACTATTAAATTGTTATTAATTTTTGATTAAATTGTGATTAATTGAGAAAGTTCGATTAATTGTGATAAAAATTGGATCTATTAATACCTACAACGTTGTTTGAATCGGCTTTCGTGGTTTCATTGCTCATACTTAATTGAATCGAAGGTCCTTTTTTTTTTTTTTTTTTGAAATGTTCAATGAAAATGAAGTAGGAAGGGAAAAAAATATATTAAAACATTTCGAATATTTTGTTTCAATTTTTAAGTTTATTTCTGAAGAAAATGCGTGTTTTTTTTTTTTTTTGCAAAAGTGATAATATCCACTGTTTTACATCAAAGAGGAATATATCCAAAATAAAATTGGCAATTTAGGTCTGATAAAATTGTGGGGAAAATCCTAGATTTATGCCGAGAGTCACTACCAAAACATCGTGAAAAATTCGAAATTCTAACAGTGTTTCTGCGCAAAACCTTTTTTTCGTCTTGCTAAAAAAAAAAAAAAAATTTGTAAAACTGGATATAATCCGTTTTGAAAGTAAACTCCTCAATTCTGTTACAATTTGAAAAGTTGAGGATTTTCAAGTGTCATGATGTTGTGCCACATTTATCAACAGTAAAAGTGTTGAAAATGTGGTTTTCAACCTAAATGTCGAAAAACATAAATACCACAACGGACTAGGTGCTGAAACTGATATCTGGGTTTCAACTTTCATCCAAAAAGTGCATAAAGCGTATCAGCGGTAATGACAAATCAAGCAACTCATCTCTTTAAAATTGAATTTTTTTGAACGTTGTTAGTACCTTTAGCTACATTTACTTATTTATAATTTTCGAAATTAGTTTTATACAGGGCTGCGGAGTCGGAGGAAAAATGGTCGACTCGGACTCCTCGATTTTGAAACGTCCGACTCAGACTCCACGACTCCGGCTTTTTTATTTAATTTTTCAAATCCCCTCCCCCTCATGGGAAGGGGAGGAATCACCTAAACAAAGATTGAAATATTAATTTCTTTTTATGAAATTTTCGGGTTGTATTTTATAGTAAACCTAAGATGCATGCAACGTTAGAAGTTCAATTTGAAAATCAAACTATCCAATAGTTGCGATTTCTAAAGTGAGATTACTTAAAAATCCCATTTTAAAAAAATGAAAAGGATTAATTTGCTCCTTTTTAATGTTTAACAAATAGATGTTGATCAAATCCTGTGCTTTCAATTTTTCAAAGCTGTAACTTGAGAGAGAAAGAAAAAAACTTCTTTGCGAAGTCAAACTTTTCTTGCGAGGGGGCGGTTCCCCTCCCTTCCCCTCCCGGGTGACACGCATCTAGTGGGTGACACCTCAACTTAATTTCAGAGTATATAAAAATTGAAATGCCTTTATTCTGAAAAATTTCCCCAATAATAAATCTTAAATTTCATCTTAAAAATTTCAACAAAAAAATAGCAAAATATTGCGGGGAGAGGTTTAGGTTGGGTACATGTACATTTTGAGCAATTTTTACACAAAATGCAGCGGTATACATCCTTGCACGAATAGCTTTTACTATGCCTACATTTCTTGGCTCAATTTTATTTTTAGTTTTATTGGCAGCTTTAGAATTAACTTTAATATGAAGATTTTAGGTTTAACTACAATTAATGAGTGTTGTAACCAATAAATCATGTACTCATTTGTTCTGTACTTTTTAGTGATAATCAAGCTTTCTTCGATAAAGTCTTTAGATTAAGAAAAAACCTTTATATTTTATCGGATCTTTTGGATTTGCTCTTTAGTAAAAACACTTATTTGAATTTACCAAGACCGTCAGAAGTTTCCCGACTTGCTCAAGCGAGACATTCCTTTTACTATTTTATAAGTGATATCGCGGTAAAAAATATATTGTTATTTTCATATGAAAGCGATTACTTAGAAAATGGTAGGCAACAAAACTGTTTGCTGACAGTTGCTATCAGTTGAAGTTAAAAAATAAGCAAACTAGAAGACTGCGGCTTAGGTAGCTAGCTGTTATAGAAAGTTCGGGAAACAATCAAGCCAGCTGAGTGCCACAATGACAGTTATTTTCTTATTAGTAGGTTTTATACATGTATCAAATTAATCGGTAATTAGTTTTTTGAATTGCAAGGAGAGTCAGGGAAAATTAAAGAAAAAAAGAGTCGGAGTCGGCATGTTTTAGAACGACTCCTTTATCCCAAAATCAGTTAGACTCCGACTCTTCGACTCAGAGTTCACAGCCCTGTTTTTAAAACTCACTTTTATTTGGAGTTTTATTTTCTACCAATAAATCAAAGTGCGCTACTGGAGAAAAACCTGGGGTTCCACGAAAAAAAGTAGAAATATTAAAAAGGTTCACACTTATCAAAGAAATTACGAAATTTGGTCTAAATTATACAATTGCACCTGGTCATCTACGCACCAGTTATGAAAACTTGGCGGGGATTTGGTTCCTAAAATTTTAGATTGATTTTAAAAACCTAGTTTTTGGAAATTTGAGCTGTCACTTCTGTGGCGGGGATACAATATATAAAATGAAGTAACTTAAATGTGAATGATATATTCGAAAAAGTGCAACTGTTTCCATTATCGAGGTTTTTTTCTTGGATATTTTTGTCATAAATTTAAAAAAAAGTGCCCTTTTATGGTTTATGCTTTAGAACCCTCTTCCTCACCTTTTCCTTTACAGTAAATTTAGTGAAATATTCAGCAATTGATGAAATATGTCAAACATACTGTAAAATAAAAGCGACAGTACTACTAGAAAATTTGCTGGAAGCTGGCATTCCAAAAATTCTTCTTGCAGTTTCTAAAGTAATGCAGTAATGTTACTTAAGAACTGTTAACTTTTTTTTTAGTTTTTGCAAGCATCCATTTATTTTCACTAGACTTTAATTTTTGTGGGCCCGTCGGAATCACAAAAATGTAAGCTTCGTTAAATATATTTTCGTTGTGGATTTTTAACATTTCGACTGTGTTCACGAATTTAAAATTTCGCAAATTTTATATGAAGTCTTATCTTTATTTCCGTGAAAATTACGCCTCGCCAAAATAAGTGCTTTGGGTCATTCCACGCCAAATCGACGAATCTCTGAAATTGAGCCATCGTCGATTTTTACAAAATTTACAGGTTTGAGTCTACCCACGTGATGATCGAAAAAAAAGTGGTTTTTTTTTAGACTTTTTCAACCATTAGTGTTTTGTGTGAGATCTCTCAAAATACTCGAAAAGTGGCAAAAAAGTAACGTTTCGGTTGTTACAAAAATTTCTTTTTCTCAGCTTCTGTAGAAGCTAGTACAGAGTCATTTTAAAGCTCTTTTAATAATCTTTCACATGATATGCCACTTGGCAAGGTTACGTGATTTTAATATTTCAAGGTCATGAAATTCATTATTTAATCTTGAATATTTCAAAAAGTAGATTTTTTAAGAATCTTATATATATATATATATATATATATATATATATATATATATATATATATATATATATATATATATATATATATATATATATATATATATATATATATATATAATATTGCTTACTCATGTGGTCTACACGTGGTAAAAATTTCAGAATGGGACAGCAATGGGATCGTACTGAAAATTATTCCTTTTCAATTAGCAACTGCATATTGGGAAAATTGCATTATTCTGCGGAATCGAAATATTTCGTAGTTGATAATGTTACTTGGTAAAGATATTTTTGTTACAAGAAAATGGAGAAAATGTTAGTTACATGAAGGGGTCTAAGGACCTTTTACCTTCAAAATGTTCGACTTTCTGGAAAAAGTGTATGTTATGCATAGTTTTATTCTGAATAATTTGATACTTTATTTATTACCATACGCAAAAAACTTTTCAAGTTATCTTAAAAATGCGTAACCTTTCCCCATAGAGATTCATGTTATAACAGCAGCTGTTTAAGCTTCTTTTTCTCAGGTGCCGGTTTCTCGTTTTGCGTGCGTAATACCTCAGAAAGTTTCTTATATATTTCCGTAAAACTTTTCATGCATGTTTGTCTGGTTTATTTTTATGATCTGAACCCAAATTTATATTTTTTAAAAATTACTTATTTATTTTTTTGAAATTTTATAAGTTAATATCAAAATGTTGGACGAAAAAATATTTTTTATAATATTAACTTTCATTTTTAGTTGAAATTTAGGTTCAGATCGTAAAAATAAACGAGACAAACATGCATGAAAAATTTTACGGAAATATATAAGAAACTTTCTGAGCTATCACCATTTTTTCACCTTGCTCCATGGAAAAAAAAGTGAAACATTTCCTTTCTATTTTTAAAGGCGCAAATCTACTGCCAAAAATTTAAAAATATTCTGTTTTAATTAGAGTTCTAACATAAAATACAATTCTACTGTAATTTTCAAATCTTCGAAAATAAATCGAGCTGAAAGACTGACAAGGAGACAGCACGACACGACCATGGGGTCGGAGATTTGCGTCATTTTTTTTTTTTTTTTTTTTTTGTGGTGAAAGAGGACCCCTAGTACCTTACGTGGTTAAAGTAATACGACGCAATTCTCAGACAATTATGAGAAAAATCGATTCAAGACGCCATGGAGTCCCTAGGCACCTTATGAGTTAAAAATGTCAGTCTCTTGACGAGCTAACACTAGCCTAGTTGGTGAAGGCGCGATCTTGTGCTCCAGAGATAGCACGATCGAATCTAACTCTGGACCTTTTTTTCTTTCCTCTTTTTTTTTTTTTTTTTTGCTACTACAACAAATAGTGGTAGGATGAAAAATATGAATTGTTTTAAATTGTTTTGCTGGAAGAAAAAGAAAATAATTTAAAAAAAAATGATGCAAATAAATTCTTAAAATATGTAGGGAAAAAACTATTTTAATAATTGCTGTGATAACAAAAAAAAAAAAAAAAAGATCCGAGTGTCCTATGAGCAGATGTCCCTTATAACAGTAAGGGGACCACAGGTCAAAAACCTTTACTAGGTAAATCAAACCGTACAGAATAACGAGAAAGAATATTTTTCAGTGAATAAAAATGTTTGCGATAGTTGGCAAAAATAAATTTCAGAAAGTAATATAGGAGTGAAACGCGTTACCACTAATTGTTGTGATAGCAAAAAAAAAAAAAAAAAAAAAGAAGAGAAAAGAAAAAGGTCCAGAGTGGGATTCGATCGTGCTAGCTCTGGAGCACAAGATAGCATCTTAACCAACTAGGCTAGCGGCGGCTCGTCAAGAGACTGACATTTTAAACTCATAAGGCGCCTAGGAGACTCCATGGCGACTTTAAATCGCTTTTTCTCATAATTTTCTGAGCATTCCGTCGTATTACTTTCACCACGTAAGGTACTAGTAGTCCTCTTTCACCACAAGAAAAATTGACGCAAATCTCCGACCCCACGGTCATGTCGTCTCCTTGTGAGTCTCATTGGACCACCACCTCCTACATAGAAAGCTCAATCACTGGGCTCGTCACGTGACCGAAAGAGGCCGAGGGAGAATAAATTTCCCGATGAAAATCGCTTTTTTTTTATGCCCCTTAAAATACTAAAGCTTTTATTTTGAGAGCATTAGTTCACCAAAAATATTAACATAGTTCAAAGGAGAAATCAAAAGTTTATTTTCCGTTAACGTTTTTTCATTCTTTAAATTGAGCAAATACATAAGAACATAGGGAATAACAAGATTACAGTAACCAAAATTTTCAGTACATTGCATCATATCAGCATAATTTTTAAAGAGCGTTATTAGATTCGAAAAATAATGTCTTAATTATCAATATTATGACGAAGTAAACATAAATGAAAAATTTAAATTTTAACTCTCATAGACTCATACTTAAACAGGAACAACATACTTTAAATTTTCCCATCCGCTGTCGTAAAGCGTTAGTAACGTAATGGCTATCACAATAAAGTATTCTAAAAAAAAATGTGTATAATTGAATATGAAATGCGTTCTGCATAAAAATGAAAAGATACATGGGAACTAATGTAAATCATGCGTCATTATATACAAAACAAACTAATCAAATGAATATGATGCGAAAAAGATAGCAATATTGGGAAAATGTCTGTTGTGAGTGAAATATTTTCTTTTCCGACATTTTCCCAAAATTACTATTAATTTTGGGATTAAACAAGTTTTTAGTTTTAAAAACAAGTTTTATTAATTAAAACAAGTTTTTATCTTTAATTTAAAAAAATTTCGGGGATTTAGTAGCTGCATTTTATTAAAATTATTGAATGACAAAAAATTTAGTTATCAGAATTTCTTTTAAGCAAAATGTATAAAATTATCTAAAATGTTCTGTAAATATTTCTTTCTTTGCAAAAATTTAATTTGCCGAAAAGAAAGATCCATTGATGGCTTGAAAAAGAAAATAAAATCCTTACCTGTTTTATGTCGTGAATTACACCCATTATAGATTGTTAAAGTTCAAAGATTTTCATTTCTTTTTTATTCTTTACTAGCATTCCCGTACCCGGCATTGCTCGGGTAATGGAATTAGCAGGGGTTAACAGTGCTTGGTGCACCTAGTTTCGAAAATCCCCTATAATAATTACTTATTACCTATAACATTTTCTAATTTGGGGAAGATCCCGGGGCCCCTGGACTCCTTACATATATGCCTTTGTCCTTAACCGATCTTTAACTGTTATTAACGATCCTTTTAAAGTATTGATTATCTTTGCAAACACAGACCATCCACATTTTATTGATATACCTATGTTTAAGCAAGAACTTCTTTGTATATAACATTTTTAGTTTTTTTTTTTTTTTTTTTCTGGTGCTAAAATTATTAAGCTGCTTGATGAACTGACTTTGGAGCAAGCTACATAAAATTGACCGTGTGAAAAAAAAGGTCTTCTCTTAAATCGGTCCCTGCTACTTTTAATGTCTGTCCTTGTGACTTATTAATGGTTATTGCAAAGCAAACTTTAACAGGAAACTGCACTCTTCTAAATTCAAAAGGATATTCCGCCTGTGATGATGTTCTTAAAAACTTCGTTTCTAGTTTTGAAAAAATGAAAGCAATCGACAGAAACATTATGATTTGACTTGAGAAAAGCCTCGAAGAACCACGTGAGAAACAAAAACAATATCAAATTTATAGTTCGCTATCGACCAAAAGTTGAGATGAAGTACTGAATAATGATTTGAATGAAGGAAAGCCTTCGAAAATAAGGGATTTGAATTCAATGACAGGTTTTAATTTCGCAGAAATTAAGAGGTTTTAATTAATTTCTCCCGAACTAATTGAGATTTCGAAAAATCCTTTCTTAGTGGTTACTTTCGTAATCATGCGGACATGCCTGCCAAATTTCAAGTCTGAAGCTTCAGCGGTTTCGGCTGTGCGTTGATATATATATATATATATATATATATATATATATATGTTATCTCAGGACATTGATTTTTATAAATTAAGATTGCAGTGCAAGATTACTAAAATTCCTTTATGTTTGTAGAATTTATTTAACTATAAAAATGAGATTTTTACGTTGCAGTACCTAACTTAAGGGGCCATTCATTAATTACGTAAGGATGATTTTGGCAATTTTTGACCCCCCTCCCCCCATGTAAGGGTACGTAAGATTTTTCACCGCCCCCTCCCCTTCTTACGTAAGATTCCACTTTGGTTTTCAAAAATAACGAATCTTCCATCACTGTAATCGTTGTGAAATTCACTATTAATTGAATTAAACCTTTTTGTGTTAAGAAATGGTTCCTAGAATCTAGACTAAATGTTTTTTCGACATTTCTTTGTATATGATGCAATACTAATTAAAAATAAAACATGCCATACATAGTGAGATTCTTCTATTATATTTTACACTAATTCATTCTTTGTAAAACAAATAAAAAACAGCTCATCCTAATACTTTTTTACTTTCCAGACGCAAATGAAATATGATCACTGACAAACCACGCTGCCGCGCGATTTCTAATGTAAAATATCGACTTGGAAAAATATTACGTAAGAATGGATTTGACACCGCCCCTCCCCCCCCCCCTCCCCAAGTAAGGGTATGTAGAGACTTTTTCAACCGTCTCTCCCTCGGCACCCTTACGTAATTAATGAATGGTCCCTAAAGTGCCAATCATTCACTTAAGGGCACAACGAGGGCGGAGGAGTTGGGATATTAACTACAAACCTTAGCAGGAAATCATATGGTAGTGTAAAAATGAAAAAGAGTTAAATAAATAGCAATCTAAAGAGCAGAGTTGAACGTGTTTCAGGGAGCATGCAATATTTGCAGTCGAAATATCTTAAATAATTAAAAACTGAGCGTATGCACCTATGTATGTAACTATGTATGCAACTATGTATGTATGTCCAAGTTACTTCTCCCGAACGACATGAACTGACCATCGAACCAGGTATCGATGGATTCCTAATCTTTCCGTCTCTATGTTTGGCTATTTAACATAATCCTCTGATAATAATTAGCGGAAATATCAATTAAAAACTATTAATTATAACACTCAGATTTCGACATAAAAATCCCTATATTTCGAAGGCCATTCAAATTATTATTCAGTCAGTGCTTCATCTCAACTTTCTGTAACAATACTTTTGTAGCGTGAAGAAAATCATTAACTGAAAGATCTGTTGCTATTTTTTTCTCGAATATGAACCAATAAAATCCTGGTTTTTATTTTGAGACTTTTTCTTCAATTTGGGGACTCTTAAAATGTTTCCTTTTTTGGATATTTTTCTGAAATCTGCCTCAAAATTTTAATGTTTTTTTATTTTTCGTTCAAGCTTGATTGTTGAACACGTATCTCTTGACATAACCTTTATCTTCGAGGTTGACCGTGCAAAGCCGGGCGACGCAGCTAGTAAAGTCTTAAAATCTGCCGAATTTTCAAGTTATGTCGCCAAATGTAGTGATTATCCGTGAGTAATGGAAGACTTCCTTCACTCACCTGGTCGCTGAATGTCCTGCCACATCCAGACAGTGAAATCGCGGGTACCTTCAACCTCACGCCAAGCCTTTCAATTTAAATCTTTTCATTAAAATTTCGGCAAATTTTGGACCTTATTTGATGATGATAACAGTCATACGAGCGCAAAAAATTTATAAGTCAAGCAAATGATAATAAAAAAAAAGTCTCAGCATGTTCTTTAGATTGCAACCTGTTTGAACTTTTTCAGAACAATACTAGGGTGTCAGAAATAAGGGGAATAGAAAATCAGTCCTGAATGGATTGATTTCAAAAATTTTAAAAACTAATTCTCGCTAAAAAATCATGTGGCGGACCATAAATCCTCATCTTCCTCTTCCTCAGAGTTGCAAATTTTAGTTCCCAAATTTTTCAATAGGTGACGCTACAAATAGTAAGTCGTTGAGTCAACGAAAGACAGACCATAATTTTTAGAAAAATGTCTTTAATGAACAAACATAACAATATTTTCAAAACGTCTACCTTCTGAATTTCGATTCTTCTTTATAGACTAAAAGGCTTACTATCTGCAGCGAAATTTATTGAAAAATAAAATAAATGTCGATTAACAACTTTTAAGCACTATTAGGCACCAATAAGAAAGTGGCAAATGCCAGTGAACCAATATGAATGCAAAATTGTATTTAACTTCGAAATCTATCCAGAGGTCGTGTGTGTGTGAAATTGATCATAGGGAGCTTTTGGGAAAGAATTCGCTCTCTGGAAATACATTCAACACTGCAAATGACAGACCCCGAATCCGAGAATTTTTGAGACTTCAACTCCCCGACTCTGACTTCTTTATCCCAAATTTAGTCCGACTCCGACTCTGCAAGCACCGGCAGAGTTGCGGACTTTGAGGGAAAGTGACCGACTCCGACTCTTGGAATTCTTAACTTTCGACTCCCGACTCTGGCAACGACTCCTTTACCCCGAAAACAATCTGACTTCGCACTTCGCAGCCCATGTGATTTGAAATGGATCCAGGGTTGCCAGATTTTTGAAGCAGAAAAATACTACACCTAGAGCCCCTATAACTGGAGAGGCCGACGCATCCGCCATATTGGAGCAAGCGTACAACAGGGAAAGCTACCTTTATTAGCAATCATTCGCCAAACGGGGAATTGGAGAGTCAGAGAGCGAGGGTGAACATTGGCGAAATTTTGAAAATAGTTGGCGTCGTTTCTAGGCTGCTAGTCACTTCGCGGGCTATTAATTATCCATTTCTTTTTTTTTCTGCATCTGCTGGAAATCTAAAGAGCTGAAATCCTTTTTTGGAACTGTTTGCACAATTTACGGCCGAACAACCACCCATTTGACTCAATTTAGCACATGCTAGAGAAATGTAAACATCAGCAGCAATGCTATCGCTACGAAGCACTGGATCAAGTTTGCTCCAAAATGGCGGATGCGTCTGCTCCTCCACTATAGGGGCCTTAACTACACCTCCTCTGAAAAAATACCACAAAATACTACATTTGGCGCCATCTACATTACATTTTATAAAACTACAATATTTACAAGTACATATATGTATATGAATCTTAACACTGATAGATATATATATATTTATTTGTTTCATTTTTCTTGTTCCACTTCATTTTTACCTGTTTTACCGCTTTTTTCTTCAAATTGGACACATTTCTGCTTTGTTTTTAAAAATTTGAACTTTGTTATTTGTTTTGTCTCTCTTTTTTTTTTTTTTTTTTGAAATAAAAAAATATCACATATAAACCATCTTTAGCGAAATACTACAAAAAATACTACGCCCTTAATTTGACACGGAGAGTAACACGTCGACGAGGCACCCGGGGCGAAGCCCCATATCCTCTGTGTAAAGTGAGTGGGAGGAGCTCCCGAGAAAAAATACTACCGTAGTATCAAAGTACTAGTCTGGCAACCCTGAATGGATCGTCAACCGAAACAATCAATACTCATCGAGTGAGTTGTGAAGTAGCGCGCTCATTGGACGGTTGAATATCCGTGGCAATAAGACACGCTTTTTCAACGAACAGTTATGGCGGGAAGACCTAATTTGTTAGTATCAGAGAAAGAATGAAAATAAACTGGTAGACAGCAGTTTAAAACCGGTTTATAGGCGGAAATGGACGTATCTATTAGTTTGCAGGAGATGGCAGGGTTTAGTGTTCTCCGTTTACAACTCTCAAAGAAATGAAATGTTTCCCGTTCCCTTTGTGTTTTCATAGAAATTTTTTGTTTCCACTCAGTTTCAATTCAATTAGGAACCAAACAAATAATGCCTTAGAGAAATTATAAAGCGCGTACGTCAAATATCGTTATTTATTTCTTCTCTTCCTGCTAGATTCATTATGACAGATCCGAACGCATTTGGCTGCTTGTCAATTTTCACGCCTTATCTAGGCAGACAGTATTTGCAAATTCATAATGTTACCTTCCCGTAAGGCATCTTTTTTGTCCATGAGCATTGTCTGCCAAAGGAAGTCTTAAGTTGATAAAGACATGGGGGATATTTCGATAATTTGGAATCTGGCGCGGCCGTTTCATTTTTGGCGTGAATAATTTTATTTTGGTAACCCTGCTGATTTATAGAAACCCTATGTGAATAGATGTTTCCGATCTCTTTGTTTAGATTTGCAAAGAAAAATACCTCTCGCGCAGGCGCTGGAGCCAAAAGTTGATGCCAAAGAAGAAAGATCGCCAGATTCCCAATTATCGAAATGTCCCCAAAAGATGACACAATAGAAAGTGAAAATTTATATTTAAAAGATGACCTACGACTGTAAACAATTTTTTCAAAAAGCTTTTACTACAATACCAAATTCAAAACGTCAATTACTCTTACTTCAAAAGTCCGATTCCATTTTCTTATTGTTGCCAAAAGTAATTGTAGCATCGAGATAGAAAGAATAAATCAATCGGAAACAAATAGTTCTCGTTTTCAACACTTATCGCTATCATCTAAGATTCTTGAAGTCTAAATTTAATGTGTTTCATTTAAAATCCCTGCCCTTCTCAAACACACCTCAAAACGCATTTCGTATGTGAACCTAAGTTTTTGACGCTTATAGAATTCACGAATTTCTCATTCTGCGAACTTTTGCCGTCCCTTGCAAAAGGTGAGGTTCCAACTGGCCCAAACTGTCAAACACATCAAGATAAATATTCAGTAAATTACCGCCCAATAGCCAAGGCTAAAGCAGAAATACATGAAATACACCGCTAGCTCAGTCATTTCCAGCCGAGGACTGCAGTTTCGTGAAATGACTGAGTTGGCGGTGTATTTCATGTATTTCTGCTTTAGCCCTGACTATTTGGGTCGGTAATTTACTGAATACACCATGCCTTGCCTTCAATCCTCGAGTTGAACCGAACCATTGCTTCGATCACTCGTCTGGTCTGCGCTAATTCTCTATTAGCTACCAGTTTGTTTGGCACTCTTGGCTTCCTTAAGAGGTTTTCCACCTCCAGCTCAGTTAATCCATTGATTCTCGATTCCACGCCGAGCGCCCGACCTTGTCGGACGTGTTTTTTCTCCTCTCTCGTTCTCCGAAGCCTATGCCCTCGACGCGGAAGAAACAGTGCGCAGCTCGGGATAACGGCGTAGAGGCCCTTGTCAGGGCCGGCGGGGTAACTCCCGTCAGCGAAACCGTCCCCCAGCTCAGCGCCTGGCCTTCTCCCGGTTCTCTCATGTCTTTGGCTACTATTAGGAAGAAATACCCATGCACCATTAAAAAGGGAATATCCACTCGCTTCCAAAAACTTCTTGATCGCTACAAGTTTAATCTCCTGGCAACCAAGGAAAAATACGTTGAAGCTTTCGACCAGCCCACTCTAAATGGCATTGCGGACTACCTGCACGAATTTCTCAACGCCCTCTTCAATCTGACCGACCCAAGAACCTGGACAATGGAAGAACAAAAAATCTACGATGATGCTGATCTTCTCGCCAAGGAAAACCAAACGAAGCTAGACGGACTCTTTCCCCCAGACATCCCCCTCGACAGCGAAAGCGACGAGGAGTTGCCCACACAGAACGACTTCGTTAAGGCGAAAAGAACCTGTCGGAGCCCTCCCAAGGAAAAAGTGACGGCTATCCCCACCAAAAATATGTTCTCCACCCTCTCCTCTAAAGATGACGAACCAGCCAGTCTACAGAGTGCTACTCCCAGTATGGTTACAGATCAGTCCGAACCTTCGGCCACCCAGGATGCTCCCAGAAAGACCAAGGCACGTTCCCCGCCTCCTATCACTGTCGCCAACCCCCCAAATCCAGTTGGTATCTTGGAATTCCTGTCTAAAGTATGCGCCGGTGCTATCCAAGGAAAAATCACCGGCGATGACCTCAACATCTTTCCAGCCCTCGAAGACGACATCGACCTCATTGAGAAATATCTGCAGGAGAAGAGTCTCCAATTTCATAGTCGAGTCCTGCCCAGTAAACGCCCGCTGAAGGTTGTAATCCGAGGCCTGCCCAACAACTTCCCTACCGAGGATATTCTTCAGGATCTCAAAGGATACGGATTCGACGTTGTAAAGGTTCTCCAAATGAAGACAGGACCCGAGAAAAGGTTGCTGCCCCTTTACCTGGCCGTACTAAACAAAGACGAGAAGGCCGACGACGTCTTTGGTGTCGGTAACATCGGATACCTCAGAATCAAGGTGGAGCGTCTCCGTCCCAAGACCACTGTGATCCAGTGCTACAGATGCCAGCGTTTTGGCCACACGGCGGCCAAGTGTCACCGCTCTCCACGCTGCCTAAAATGTGCTCAGGAACACAGGACCTTCGACTGTACTAAGGACCGTTCTACCCCAGCCTGCTGTGCCCTCTGCGGCGGCCCCCATCCAGCAAATGCTCCTGTCTGCCCTGAAAGACCAAGACCCCGTCTACCCAAGCCCCCCAGGACCTTTTCTGCACAGGTTGGAAACGCATGGAAAGATAGGACTCCACGCCCAGCTCCCAGGACTACGGACTTCCTTCCCAGACCAGTTGCCCTGCAGCAGCTCTCCGCCCCCGACTCCAGCCAGGTCCTGGCACTTCTCACCCAGGTCCTCACACAGCTCCAGGCCCAGCAACAGCAAATAGATGCTCTCGTAAGCGGCCTCGCAGCCCTAGCGAGGCCATAGGCTTTCTCCTCTCCCCCCCCTTCTCTTCCCTTCTAGGTATGCTTTTGCATATTTTGGCTACTCTCATCACCCTACTTGACTCGAGGTAAATAGGCTCTGCCTAGGCCTTGTGAAACATTCAATGAGAATGAGAATGAGAATGAGTTAATCCTATGCCGGGCTGATGAGTGCTAATAAGAAAGAAACTGCAGTCTTCGGCTGGAAATGACTGAGCTGGCGGTGTATTTCATGTACATCAAGATAAGCTTGTCAGACAAAACCGCGAGAAATTTTTGGACCAAATGGGAAAACACCTTGCAAAATACTCGAGCTAGATTGAAATTTAATGGCTTTCAAAATGCAATGAGGCCTAACCTACATTCCTGCTTTCATTCCTAATGCAAAAACTTTTTCATTCAATTTTATGGGTCGTGTCAGATTGAAGAGAAAAACATGAGTGAGCATTTTCGACGCATCGGAAAAGCTACCAGTTTTTTTACTAAGCATATTTTCTATAATATAAAGTTAAAGGTTCTCCCGTTTGACTTTATTGCATGTTTAAGCATGTCAATTTAATGAGATGTCCGACTACGATCGGACGTTATTGCAGAAAATAAATGGCCTCGTAGCTGCGCTTTTCGGGGGGACTGGCAGTTTTGTTTTTCTCTTGAAAGGAAATAATTGATGCAATTGAAACTTAAATCAAGTATTGTTGTGTTGTGTACCGTATCCTGTTGTAAAACCATCAAGGGTGGATTTGACACTTATATTTAACGTGAAATATATTACAATAGTTAGTAGTACAAGAACTTACATTAAATTAAAAAATTAAAATAATCGCGACCTCGATTGCCTCAGCTCATTTTAAGATGAATCTCGCGGGAAAAAGCGCGCATTAAATTCAATTATTTTTTACAAGAAATGAGAAAACAAGCAAAAAGAAAGATAATCACAACTACTGAGTTTTGCTAGTCGTAAAAGCAGAATCATGAGAGAAAATTGAAAACCCCTTACTAAAATCATTTACAAGTGTTTTGTTTGTTAACTCATAGGAATTGACAGTAGATAAGAATTTTAAATGCTTAAGCTTTCTACAATTGTGTGCCAATAATGAAATCGTTACCAATCCGTAAATAAAGGCTTAGAATTGTTCTTAAAACTTACTTCAGAAAGGTTATTTATACCTTCAGTTCAATATGAATGAAAAGTCCCAAACGAATCCTTTTGTAAGCAGGAAAAAAGTGTTCTTTCGATTGCTATCAACGGGTCAGTCCGAACACATATAAAATAAAATACTTTTTTTTTTTTTTTTAGCAATCACGAATTGCGTACTATCTTCACTTATTTCCCAAGTTTGATGTTGCTCTGATTTTACCATGATTACCCATCGTCATGGTACCTGATTACCAGGACGATGGTTGTTTTTAGTACTTATTTAAGAGTGAAATTTTCGCCTTCATAGTCGAAATCATGTGCGGTTTGATTTTAAGATAAAGATAAGATGAGATAAAATTTATTAACAAACAAAATACACATACATAACAGTAAGCAAAATTAAAAAAGTAAAGTTAAAAAACTTACAAATTATAAAACATAAATTACAAACTTCATAACAAAATATTAAGAAAATCTTGACTATAGTTCAACACGAGTTAGTATTAAATTCACACTAAAGAGCGCCAAAGGCACTGTCCGCAGTGTTTTTTAATTGGTTTAGTATGGAGTACAAACACAAATATGAATTAACAGAAATATTTACAAATTAATTTTACACATTTTATTTATTTATTATTTATTATTATAATTTTATTTATATTTTTTTTCAGTGTTTTTTTTTTTTTTTTTTTGAGCAATTACGAATACTATCCTCACTTCACCAAAAAGGATTTTACACTCCTTTTACGAGTGGAGATCTTTGGAGTCTTTTCAGATTACCATGACGATGGTTGTTATTAGTATTTATTTAGAGAGCGAAATTTTCGTCATCATAGTTTCAAATCGTCGGCGGATTGGTTTTATTCATATATATATATATATATATATATATATATATATATATATATATATATATATATATATTTCAGGGTCCAACTCAAGCAGACATTACATTTAAAAAAGAAGGTTTTTTTTTTTAAATTACGTTTTTTCAGGCGAAAACATCTGTATGGATGAATTTAAACAGTAAAACTTTATCTAAATTCAAAATTTCCGATTACTCATTCCCATCAGTTAACACTGATAAGAAATAAAAATACATAACGTAATACGCTGTGAATAATCTTTCTGATAAATGTACTGGTGGACATCGGACATAAAATCACAATCTTAATTACTGCATCCTTATCGCTATTTTATTTTTCATGGATATGCCTCGTATTATCTATTCTGGAAAATCATAAGTCATTCTTTGACGGGTGAAGATTTCTTTGCCATTTACATTCCATTTCATCTATAGAAATATGAACTTCAACGAGTAGGGTCCTATCGCAATTCGTGTTTGCAGAAAACTCAAGATGTCAAAATTCAGATGACTTTTTTTCTCTCTAAATAACAGAGGACAGCACGGAAAAAGAAACGTAACTAAACTTTCAAGTGTTTCTACCCCCAAAAAGAGAATCATGGGAAATTTTTAAATCTTTTTCAAAGCCTTTCTTGCTGAAGTAAATAAGAAGTATTTTGTTTATTTAACAGAAACTGGCAACAGATAAAATCTTTAAATCAGTGATCTTTCCCTCGTGCATGAATAAAAGCTTAGGATTAATATGGATGACAAGACGATTATCAGGCCCGTCTTAAATGTGCTTACTTACTTTAAACAATAGTTTGTTTTCTACTAGCATTCTTAAATATTACCTTGCAACCTGCATTAGCTTATAGATAAATGCCCTTCCGTTACCGTATTTTTTTTTGTCCCTCCGTTGCCATTAAAAACCATATAAATTAAATATCTACTAAAATTTTAACTATGCCTCCTTTACAAGGGACAAAATTCAGCCTTGCATTAAAAAAAATAATAATAATAATTTGAATTTTGTCATCTTGAATTCAAATTATGTTTTTCGCAATCATGAGTGTGTGATTGTATGTGTGTGTGGGGGGGGGGATATGTGTGTAGGCATGTGTTTGTGTCTGTGTGCAGTCATGAGTGTGTGGGTAGTTGTGTGTATGAGTGTTTGTGTGTGTGGGGGCGGGGTATGTGTATGTGTGTGTGTGTAAGCATATGTGTTTGTGTCTGTTTGCAGGCATGAATGTGTGGGCAGTTGTGTGTATTTGTGTGTATGTGTAGGTGTCTGTATGCATGCGTGTGTGTATGTGTTTGTGTATGTATGTGTTTGTGTGTGCGTGTGTGTTGGTGCGTGTACGTATGCGTGTGTGTGTAGGATATGGACGCAACCTGGAGACGGTTTTCGCTAGAGGAGCAGCATCGTGAGGCCGGTCGACGCGACGGTGGTGCTGGCAGAGGGTGGCGCCGCGCCGGTGGGAAAAATGATAGCACGCCAAAAACAGTCAAATGAAAGCAATAAGCAATCGTGATTGCTCAAAAAAAAAAAAAAAAAAACATTAGTTTCTATATCATATACCCATATATTCTTGGTGAACTAATTGAGATGTAGTATTTCAGTAACGGAATGACATCAAATTGTCACTTTAGTTATGGACCTATTTCATGGCTGAAATAAAGAAATTTGAAAAAAAAAAAAAAAAAAAAAAATACCAAAAAGTTTACCTAGACATTCAAAAGATAAAAGTTAACTTAAATATTATATGCTGATAATAAGTTTATTTGAATTACAGATGTAACAAAGCAGAGATTTTTTGCTGCGTAAAAACATAAGCAGAAAACTTGATTTTGCACTTGATTTTCTGAAAGTCATCAAACTATTTAGGAAAAACAGGTTAAGATTCAAGAAATTCAATTATTTCCAGGGCCCGATTAAGATATCAAGGGGCCATTTTTAAAAAATGCGCATTTTCTGCAATTTTTGAAAAACTAAGCATTTTTTTGAAATACCTAAAAGAATATGAGCGGTTTCTAAATAAATACCATATTACTCATCTATAATTCGGGAAAATGTTTTCAAAAACGAACTTCAGATGGTTATCCTTAACGCGGGGCAAAATTTCCGAAATATCTTCTTAAATTAAAAAGTACACTCGTAAGTCTGAAATTTTCGTGTTTTATTCCAACTGAATCATAAGGAAATGAATAATGTCACATTCTAATGCAATATTGTATTGAATAGTCTCTAATTAAAGCCGTTTGGAGCGTAAGTGACGTCGGAAAAGCGCGGGAACACCGAAAACCAGATTTGCGAATTTTTTGGATAGTTGATGGTGGAATCTAGAAATCGTTAAACGCAAGACTCATAAATCAAGTTTCTATTGGTATGAACTTAATACAAAAAGTTATCAATAACTACCGTAATCGCAAACATTAAACCTTTACAAGAAATTAAAAAAAAAAGCGCGTTCAAGAAAACATTCTTTCATACACTATAGTAGAAAAATCGCATATTTATGTTCAAAAACTTGTTGCTTGCCCATCCTTTCATTTTCTTTTGTTTTTAAAAAATGGAAAAGTGGGGTTTTCTTTCCTCTTTTCAAAATGAATGTGTGGGTCTCAGGTCTCATGGATAATTTTCAATAATAAGCATTTATGAACTGTTTTCTTTTATTTTAACATGTATTACTATTTATTATAGTAATTTAAGTTTTATTAACAAACGGCCAAAGCGCTTTTTAGCGATCCAAGAAACCGGGAAATTCAGATATCCGGGACAGCGATGGTCTCGAAATTGGTTCTCTACTGTATAATAAAATAAAGGATTGGGATATAGACTTAAAATGTGCCTTTAATTTTAACCATTTTCCTACTTTTCCAACGGAAATGGGCGGAAAACAATTCGTCAACGCAAGGAGGAAGAGGACAGTTTTATTACGGTTTTGGGGGAAAGAGGACCTTTTAAGCGTTTGCCTCGTTTGCTGTGATTTTGTTTGATCATGCTTCGTGTGTGTGCGTGTTTAAGAAATGTTTTAAAAATGTTTGCTAAAAATGGGCGGAAGGGGAGGGGGCGGGGTTATGGAGAAATTAGTTTAAAGGTTTGGTAAAAGGCATAGTGTAAGTAATTTTAGCCCTGTGATAGGGGCAAGTGCCGCATCATTCTATAGATATGTACACAGCACCATATTATGCTCTTCTCCAACCTGGTTCTCATTCTCATTCGCATGCGTTAAATACATTTGCAATCTTATAAATACTGAAATTCTAGCTTTTGTTTTGAGGCTTTTCTTGAAGTCAAAGAATTTAAAAATTTTCCTTTTTGGTTATTTTTCCGCAATCTGTCGGGAAATTTTAAAAATTTTTCTTGTTCAAGCCTGATTGTTGGAAACGCGTCACTTGACATAACATTCATTTTCGAGGTAGACTTTGCAAAGTAGGGTGAAGCAGCTAGTTAATTATGTGGGAATATAGATTCGGACCTGCCTAGAACCTCCACAATTGAAGCTCATGAAATTCTTTCTTGTCACAACACAAAGCATCAACTGATATACACAACTATAGTTCCAAGCTCGAATCCGTACATAATAGCCCCCCCCCCCCTGCAAAAATATCTGTTGGGCCCTAATAGAGCCCCCCCTCCCATAGGCTGGTAGCGTAGGCAGATCCGAGCCTATATGGTTCCGACATTCTTCGTGGATGTAAATGAATCTAAGAAAAATACGTAGATACTCCATATTGGGAAGTATCGTCATATTGTGACTTTAGGCTATACGACTGCTTTTTGAAAGTACTTTTTAATTTCTAAATTCCTGTTAGTTTTAAAAAGTTTAGTTTCCACAGCCTTTAAATGACAAATCTGTATAGAATAAAGCTGAAGAAAATGAAGAAGAAAGTGCTAATCTTTTATGAGAATAAAAATTTTTTGATTTTTGTTATTCTTAGATAACTTTGTTGTTAAACTTTCTAAGTGTTTATGATTTTAAGATAACTAATAATAATGTTGATAGTTTAAAACATAATTTCTTTTAAATTTTTCCATCTATTTATTTACATTGCAAAAGAAATAATTCTCAAAAAGATGAAAATATAACGCGATATGTCACAAATCTGTAAAAAAAAACAAAAAGCTCAAAAAAAAGACAATACTTACAAAAAATATCTGCTGAATACTTGAGAAAGAAAACCTAAAACTTCCTTGTAGAAAAGAGATAAAGAGAGAAACATACAAAAACAATACTGTGAATGTAAAAAGACTTGTTTTCGTTTTACTTTAATTTTCGCGAGCTCATTATTATCGCGAAAATTTAAGCCACACGAAATATTTAAACTTTCTATTCTATTCACCTACAATTCACTAAATGTTTTATCTCACAAAGTCACCGATACGTTCATTTTCGCAAAAATTACGACTCGTGTAAGTGCTTTTACAGTAGGTAAATGGTTAATAAATTGAAATAAATCTGCATTTGTTTAAGAAGTACTGTATTAAATAATCCTACGTTCTCGATGAAAAGTACTAACATTTTCAATTATACAATTAAAACTTTAATCAACAAAGTAGTATCTGTTTATTCTTACTCTTATTAAGCGAAACAAACAAAAAACGAAGGGAAAGAAAAACATATCTCCGGAGCGATGGAAGTTCCCTCCCTCTCCTTCTACGTCATCTTACGTCACCCCGAGTCTTGGCAAAAATGGTTGCCGAAAAGTAGTCAAATTTTTATTCTTATACTAAATCAAAGTAAAGAATTATTCTGTTTGATGATGTATATATTCAGCAGACCGACAACATGATGTAGTTAAAAACCGGTCATTTGATAACAAGAAGCAAATGGGTTATTTTTAAATATTTTTTTAAAGCTTGAGAGCGTCCTCGTAGACTCCAATGCTAAGACCAGTTCCTAAGCCTAACGAGAAGAACATTGGCAAGATTCATAGGCTACACTCTACCCCAATCCGATTCGAC
>NW_026558169.1:0-28199 GCF_026930045.1 Uloborus diversus | reverse complement strand
TACACACACATACACACAACTACCCACACATTCATGCCTGCACACAGACACAAACACATATGCCTACACACACATACACATACCTCCCTAAACACACACATAACCCCACACGCCTACATACACACACTCGTGATTGCGAAAAACATAATTTGAATTCAAGATGTCAAAATTCTTTTTTTTTTTAAATTGTTTAAATCACTTCTATTTATTTATTTGTGTAATTATTAGCTTTTCAATATAAGTCAAAAGTATTCTGTTCAACAGATATCTTATTTGCGTCTTTGTATGCATACCTATGGGAAACTTGCATTTTAGGGTTCTATTTAAAATGCTATAGGCCTTGCCCTTTAGGGTGCAAATTTTTTGAAAAATTCGTACATAATCCTATACATAATTCAGCACCGCCAGGAGTGTGTCAAAAAGGCTAAGGTGCTCATTTATTTTCTATTTTATTGATAGTAAAAATGAAGTTACAATGACATCATTCTCCAAAGAAGTTATCATTCAAATATCTACTGTCCATCAACGGATTGTATGGAATTTTCAAACGTCCAGATAAGACGAATCCATCTGAATGAGGGGGAAAAGTAAAAATTTGATACCGGTATTCCGCTCATTTGAATGAGACTCTGCTTCTGCAAAAGCTGACATCGCTAAAAAATAATAGATTCGTCCGTTTCCAGGTGTAAAACGAATGTTTGTCTTTCCATACAATCCGTGGTCAGACAGTATCAAAGAAGTTTTTATTTTTGAATCTAATTTTTTAATGTGCTTTTAGTCACTCTTTTAGAGGGTCTTTCCTTTTTCAGCAAGGGAAGGGGGAGGGGGGTTGCTATGCAACATTGGGGGTGGGGCGCCATTGGGGGGGGGGGGCGAGAGAAACCTCTGGCTAAAGTGACCAATTATTACTACATGCAAAAGAGATCATTCATCTGCCATATCCAAAATCATTCCAGGATTTTTTTTCTTCTAAAATCCATAGCTTAATCAGTTGCGCCCTTTATAGTTTAACACCCCCCCCCTTCATACAGATCACTTTTGTTCTAAAAAACAGGAGAAAACACTACCATATACGTGTACTACGTACACGGCCCCACATACGTAATCTCGTGACATAATTGCAACTAAAATATATGTATCTAAACACATCAAAATAAAACTAGTGTAATCAAGTCAGTATACTGCATTTTGTTTTGCACGAAAATGCCTAATTTTAAACAGTAATAGTCAAATGTGCTGCGTTTTCCTCACAAAATCTGCAGAAGTTCATCTGCAGAAATTTTGAAGAATTTTGTAGATATTTTAAATATTTGATGCTTTACCTTCAGAAAAACTGCAGTTTTTATGCAGAAATCTGCAGCTTCCTGCTGAAAATTGGTGATCTTTGATCCCCCGCCAACCCGCCCGGTCCCTTACCCTCCCTGGCAGACCAAGCGATAAATGCTTGGCTATGTATGTACTTTCATTCCATACAGAAATTTTTAATGTACCTTATGAGTACTTTTTTTGTGTAGCTAGCTCTTAGTCTATTAGTATGATCTGTTTCTTACTTACAGTATAAAATATAATAAAAGAAGCACACTTTGTACGGCTTTGTAAGGTAAATTCCAACATTTTAGTAAATATTTCTTTACACAATAAGGTTTTTGAAAATGATTTATGTCAAACTGGGAGTTTAAATGTAACTGATCCTTTTCTAACATTTCAATATTTTGAAAAACGAAATGGAATCTTGCGTAGAACGGGGAGGGGAGGGGGATGGGTTTGAAAAATCCTACGTACCCTTACACGGGGGTAGGGGGGGGGTCGG
This sequence comes from Uloborus diversus, assembly GCF_026930045.1. NCBI lineage: Eukaryota > Metazoa > Arthropoda > Arachnida > Araneae > Uloboridae > Uloborus > Uloborus diversus. The sequence goes on along the minus strand of NW_026558169.1, from coordinate 26,389 downwards.
AAATTGCCAAAATCTTCCTTACGAATATAGTTTCTAAAGAAAACATTTACTCTAAACAAGAGAACGAGGACCAGTCAACGTTACTACGGAGGCCACTGCCATCTATCGAAGGTATGAGAAACTAATAGCGGAAAAAATAACAATAGCAGCTGTAACGCCATCGTTGGATGACGGCTGTGCAATGCTGTTTCAAGAATTATTCCGATGTATAAGTATTCACAAGGCGAGTGCTTGAATTATTTGGATCTATTTCCAAAGCAATGCCATTGTTGGGTTGACGCTAGGTAGCGCTGTCCTCTGTACCGGAAAACAGATCGGGCATCGACGGAAATTCATTTTTTAGGCAATTGCAATAGGCAATTAGTATTCCGGGGGCGTTGCTGCAATCAAGACAGAGCCGTTCTCATTCGTTGCTGAAGTTTTGGAAAGAAGAATAATACCGGCCATCAGCTTAATATATTTCGTATTGTGTTAGGATTCAAAAGTTCGCCTAGTTATATGAAAAAATAATGGTGTTTTAATGAATTACATACACTTAGATCATATCAAAAGTCGGAAATGTTACAGGTGTAGTATTTTATTGTTAGTTCATGCATTTTTTTTATAATTGGGGAAATTTTTGACAATTCTCAGCTTCGGAGAAATTGTATTACCCGTGCGGCGTTCGTGAAAATAAGGAAAATTCCCTTTTGAAATATCCCAACGGTGTACGGTCAAAACAGCTTGGTGGTAGAGATTGCTGTTTTGAAAAAGCAATAACGCTGGAATGTCAGTCGCAACCCCATTGTTTCGAGCATTTCCATTAAGGAGGGGGGGGGTTGCATTCACAATGAAAATTTTATCGGTAAACATTAAAAAACACACACATACACATTTTTGTGTGAAAAAACATTAGTTTTGCAATACGGGGAGAGGTGCGGCCGGATAGAATTAGCATTCTGAATGGTTCTTCTTGGAGTTACAAATTACCGTGATTGGCACTCTTTCCCCATAGCAGAGAGGCTGGACAGCAAAATGTCGTTCCCATGGTTCTGAACGGAGACATCTGAAAAACTGCTGTTTCGGGAATCACGCAATTACATGCCTGATTTTTCTCTCTTTAGCAGACGAAATGTGGGGAGAAAAATAAAATTAGAGCGTAACTATGAAGAGAGGACATTTCCCGGCTTAGTGGCCGTGGTTTAAATGAGAACAAAGAAACACCAAACGTTTCGTCGAGCTCTGCGGCTGACATCATCGGTGGATGGATTCGAAGTGACTTAGTTAGTCACTCAAATAAAAACTCATTATTCAATTAGTCACTCACACAAAACTTATTTGTCACTTCCATCCACCGATGATGTCAGCTCGGCGAAACGTTTGCTGTTTCTTCGTATTCATTTAGACCATGGCCAATAAGCCCGGAAATGTCCTCTCTTCATATTGACGCCGGCAGTGAAAGCCTTAAGCAGTTTTTAGAGAGTAAATACTTTGAAGTTTCATATTTAGTGACCCGAGTATAGGGGCATCAGGGCTCTTTTATTTCCTTAGTACATCGGCTGTTTTAAAAGGCAAGTCATATCTGGATTTATGTTCAACACTAATTAGTATAGCGCCTAGAAAGAGGCATCATACTCTTTCTAGGCACTATACCATAGGGCAGTCAGAGTTTCCCTTACTTAGATGGTAAGGAGGGGGGGGGGTGTTGAAGTACTGTATTGAGACTGGAGATGTAAGATGGGAGATGTATGAGGGGCACTATGGACAGAGGTTGACCCCCTCCCCCCGTAACTGTTACAACATCTATGTTATTACCATTTTAAAGGAATAGATGGAGAGAGTGCAACCCTACTATCCCGATACGGCAACAGTACCATGTAACTTGGGGAGCAATTTCGAGTTGACCGTAACCGCTGAAAAAGTTTTCATTATCTGAAGCCATGCATGATAACAACCTTTTACTGTAGAAGGGAAAAATTAGATTTATAGTGATAGTGCAGTATTCTAGCATTGTAAACTGTGAGGAAAAAGCCACACCAGGAGGTCCAGTAACTTTTCCCTAGCACGTAAGAATGTTTTTTACTTCTAAATAAAGAAAAAATAACATTTATATGCATTCAAACGATTACATATTCCACAGTTGCCTATAATTTTTAAAATTTTTGTACTTATTTTACCTATAAAAGTTATAAAACATTGTATATCTTGAGTGCAAATAACATTTTAGTTCCATAAAAACACTTTTTACTTAGCTAAAAATTATTTTAACTGCTCTTAAGCATTTTTGTGTACATTTGCTTTGTTGTCGAGTATCTTCTCGCCAAGCTCTGGAACAGCAGATGCGCAAGAATAAAGATTTGCTATTTTTATGCTTCAATTAAATACTAGTATGCCTGCGTATGAAATCATTTCAAAACATTGATTACAATACATATGAATCCATAAAATTTTCAGTCAATAACAGAACACTTTAAACTATTTGTACATGCCCGTCATTTCACGGAATTAAACATCAAAATACATGAAAAATGCAGTTACATTATATTTTAAAATCCGGAAACATGTGGGGAGAGGGAGTTTGAATGATAGGCCTGTATTTGTATCCGTTATTTATTTATTTATTTATTACTGTGCGGTAAAGGAGTTGGAGCCAGAGTTGCTCTGATTTGTAGGCCCGACTTCATAATAAGCGCCGTCGCGTCGTCTGAAAAATATTTAATGCCAAAAGAGCGATTGCGTGCCAAAACGCGACAACTTCCCAGCCAAACAAGTCACCTGACCTGGGAAACATTGGTTCCCAAGCTTATTTCACTGAGACATTTGCTATGGCTCCCTCCATTAGTATTCCTTCTCAATGGTTATTACCCGTTTTATTGTTGTGTATAGCCGCTAACTATGTGTTAGGGTCGATGTTTATCGTATCATACACGTTTTATATTCGATGTATTAGATGCCACAGGTTTATCATTAAATTTATATTTAAAAAAAGAACTGGGTTTGATTATGCTTTTAAAATATAGATACAACAAAACTAAATCATTGATTAAAGATCGCAACAGCTACTACATTGGCAAAAGTTTTCGAATATTTATTGTCCGGAAATAACCATTGGAGGAAAGTGAACAATACCTTTTTTGTTGCACAATGTTAACTTCAGAAATTATACATTCATTTTGAATATGTACCATACCGTTAATAGCAATACTTGTATCAAACCGTTATCAATTGTTTTAAAACCATTGAATATATTTTGTGATTTCACTGTAATTTTTTTACAAGTCACTTTGGTTGAAAACAAATATTCTTGATCACCCTCTTTTCTAATCTCATGGTTTCTTTTTGAAATTTATTTTTCGTGTAACGTAGTTTGAAAATTTTCTAATCTTCCCGATTTGTTCTCATTAATCATTAAACCTGATTTTTAGTTTTAGCTATACTCAGATGGAACTAGAGATGTAAAATTTCCGGAAATTTTGAAGTGGTGGGAAAAAACCGGTTTTTTACCGGTTTTTTTCGGGAAAAATTGGAAAAATGGATAATTTGATTTCTTTATGAATAAAATTTGGGTTTCTTAATAGCTCTGTGTTTCTTGTAACATATAAGGGGTTAAGCATTAAAAAATATATGCTATCCACACATCTTCTTTTTCTGCTGGACAGAAATACACATAAAGGTAAGATTAATTAGAAGAAAATTCCTTTTTGTTTTATAACTGAGTAGAGGGCTTTCATGGTAAAACTCAGAAATAAGTCAAGTCGTCACTCAACCAATAATATTGGGTAATGTGTGTCTAATCATAACAATTACATTTTCTATTTTAGATTGCCTTTGAAACTTCTGAAATTTTCGACTTTCAAACATGATTGATTTTTACTTTCTTCTATATCTAATATATAGAAGAAAGTACTGGATTCGTGCAAATTTTCGAATTTCGAATTTTGACGGATTCGAACGTTTTGAAGTGTGCTGAGTCCATTTCGACTATTTTTGGAAAATGTCTGTCTGTCTGTGTGTATGTGTGTGTGTCACGTCTGTGTGTGACCAGTTTTTTGTGGCTGCTCTACAGCAAAAACTACCGCATGAAATCGAACGAAATTTGGTACTAATATGTGCCCCTATGTGAACTTGTGCCCATTGGTTTTTGGCGCGAATTCCTCCAAGGGGGGTGGAGCAATGGGGCGTTTTTTGAGTTACGCGTGCTTGCTATTCCTCAGGAAGTAACTGGCGGAATCAAACAAAATTTGGTCCATATATTGCCATCAACAGGAACAAGTGTTGATTCAATTTTGGTGTCAATAGCTCAAACGGGGGTTGAACTATAGAACGTTTTTTGTCGTCAATTGTGACTGCTGTATCTCAAGAAATAATGAAGGGAATGAAAGAAAAATTTATCGGCAAGTAGCCCTTAGTGGGTATAAGAGCCCTATCTCAAGAAGTAATACTACGTTCTGGTTGAAATTTGGAATATATGTTAACCCATATGTAAACAGGCTTTGGTTCAATTTTGACGCCAATCGCTCCAAGAGGTGTTGATTTTTTTTTTTTTTTTTTTTTTTTTTTTTTTTTTTGCGAATAAAAATAGCTTTATTAATGCAATAAGAAAGATGCATCGTAATAGAGTGTCGTCTGCGTATTTCTCGTGATTTTAATTGTATGGAAATGATAGGAAATATGATTTAAAATTTTTAACTGTTGCCATCTTATGTTTGTTAACAAATAAAATATTTGTAATTAATTCAAGCAAGGCTTTTAAAATAACTTTCAATTTTCGCTCTTGTCTTTACTTTTGCAATAATTCAGACATTGGGATGGTCGTCTAGTTTTTGCATATGTAATTTTGTTTTTGTTGGGAATATTGCATATTGTCAAGCATGGGTAGGGATCAGAAAAAAAAAGAAAAATATAGAAGAAAGTTTTGTGATGGCCACAACATACTAGTTTTTTTTTTTTTTTTTTGGAAGAAAAATAATACAATTTACTGTCTGAAAATGAGAGCTGTTGAGTGTTCATTTTTTCTAATCCAGTCTAAGTCCAAATCAAAACTAAATTGGTTTTTCTTAAGCTGAACCAAAATTAAACTGGGGTTTAAGTTTATTCATACGGCCTTGCTAAGCAAGCAGTAGTGAAAGTAGTCATACCAGCCCTTTTGAACAAATCTGAATTATTATAACCAAGTTGTTCTCTGTTCCGTATTTTACTCAATAAATAAAATGTTTTAGGGCCATTTGATCAAGAGCTATTGTTTAAAAAATTGTTTTCCTTAAAAAAAAGACATCTGAATCAAATATGTGGAAGAGCCACACTTTAAAATACAATATCTCAGCTTGAGCCCAACTGCAAGGTCCCCTTTTTTGCTTAGCACGGCAGTAAAAAAAAAACATCGGACAAAAATTGTATCATAGAATGGAAAAAGGGTAATTTCATTTCAAAGAGTACCTAATTTACTTTTGCTTCTCACTTTATTAGGAAATAATTTACAATATATTACCAAGTTTATGTATTGTTTTTCGGTTTTCTTACAATTTTAAGCGAAATGCCCGCTATTTTAAGTTGTTTAACCAAGTAGAACGACAGTTCGTTTGCTTATTGTGCCTCGACAAACAGTATTTGAAACGGCATGCCGTTTCAAGTGGCTTGAAAATAATGTCTGGAAAGTGTACAAAAACGAACAATGAACATTTCAGTTTATCGTCAGGTCATTCAAAAGTGAGTTCAATGAAATCCTCGGGTTTCCACGAGAGCAGCCGTTTAGGGGAATTTGTGACCGATAAGTGCAACTAAGTGAAAAAACAGCTCAAACAGAAGCTTTGCAAGTTCCAAAAATTCAGGCATTCGTTAATGCCAGAAACGTTTGAGACGGGAACGCAAGTCCACGCTGGAAGAGATACCTTTCACTGATTTACCGTTCAACCGGTTCAACCATATGATTTGTTCTGTAGACACCATAGGCTCCCGTATAGGAGGGAAAGTGGGGGCACAAGCTCTCCTTTTGGAAATGAGAACTTCCTTCCTTTTAATACTGTTTTCTTTGGAAAAATGTAAAAACATTTTTTCTCCAGCCATTAATGAATTAGTTATCAAAAATGTTAAATTTTATTAGCTCTAATCTGTACTAAAGTCGGTTTCCATGGGGAAAATATCAGAGTCCCCCCCCCCCATTAAAATTTTGCATATGGGCACCCTTGGTAGACACTCTAAGCACCTTAGAAAGTGTTAGTTGTCACCAAAATCCGAAGTCAGGCTTGCTCTGAGATGGAATCAGGACAAGCGACAAAAAAATCTTTAGATTTTTGTGGATGAGGGCCGTAAAATGAACCAAAAAGTGAACCAGAAGGACATTTTAGAAGTTATTGTACTTCCGTGGGCCCAAGAGTACTTCAGCATTGTAGACTGGACATTTTCCTTGAACTCCATACCGATTCATATGGCCAAAAAGACAAGAGTGGTGCAAAGCACATTGTTTTTGACAAGATTTATCTTTTGAGTGGACGCTCTACTCGCTCGACCTCAATCCCATTTATTACACTCTATGGCCTATTTTAGAGTCAAAGGTCTACCCTAAACTACACATAAAATTGAACTCTCTAAACCAATTGCTTTATAGGGAATAGAGTTGATAAAAGGACTTGCTGCCCTTGAATGAAAATTTCAATAAGCAATTGCATCTCTGTATTACTGCAAAAGGCTACTAGTTTGAAACCAATTAAATTTAATGATTGCTAAAGGTCTTATTATTTTTTGTGTTTTGTTAGTTTATTTATTTTTAATTAAGTTTCTTGGAAAATTGCTTGCCTTTTTTTTTTTTTTTCTTTTTTTTTTTTCTTTTTTTTTTTTTTTGCCGCACCCTGTACATTTGGTTTGCAGACAGCAGAAACATAGTTTTGTGATTCAAGTTATGCTTGTTTGTTTTATGAAGAAGGAAAACAAATTCTTCACTAAGGTCATTGGTTTAAGCTTTTTTGTAAAAAGTATTATTAAACATTTTTTGATCTATATGCAAATTATATTGTCATACAACAACTTGCATTAACGTTAGACAGTATTTTAATATTAAACGGGAGGGGGGGGATTGCATCAAGATTTTAATCGTGAGAAATTTCTAATCACTTTTTGCTGAAAATTTCAATAAAAACCCTGAAAAGTTGAAAAAATTCTTTTATTTATTTATTTTTTATTTTTTTTTTTTCAATTTTTCCGAAGTGGAAATTTATTTCTTCGGAAAAAAACGGTCTTTTTCCGCTTTTTTTCGGAAATTTTTCCGTTTTTTTTCCGACTATTTTCATCTCTAGGTGGAACATTAGAAGGTTTTGCGGAATTATTGAACAATTAATAATAAATTGAAAAAAACAAATTAATGATTTCAATTCCATTCATGTTGCAGCTACAAAATATAGACGGTTCTTATGAACAGTGTTTTCTTTCGGTGCACTTCTCCTCTTAATTTCAAAATTTTGCCCTTGGCTGCCTTCGGCAAAGCGTGTTGAGAAACCTATGTCCTCTTCCCCCACTGCGCCACTGATTAAGACTACAGAAAATATAAATGTTCTAAAATACTATGCCTACCAGTGTCTGTAAAGAGTGGTAGTAAATAAGTTTTCAAAAAGTCGTTCCCCGTTGGGTATTAAAACTTGATAAACGTTCATGAACAATGCATCGCCTGTAAGGAGATGCAACACTTTATATAGACATTATAGTACAGTAAAAATAGGGGTCGGACCCAAACATCCAAGAAAAAAGCTAAACTTGGTGATAATTGTTTATCATCCTCCCAATAAGAACAGGTAAAAAGTCCACCCCCATTGTGCGTCGGGTTTCGGAATGGGGGGGGGGGCATCTAAGAATTGCTGTTTTGACCATTTTTTCGGAATTTTTAGAGTAAACTTCAAGAGGGAATATTATGTCATGCTAAATTTAAGAGCATGAAAATAAGTGCGTTTACCCCCAAGAGGGATGACACAACCCACCTAGAGCCCCCTATCCCCGTAAAACAAAGCAGTACTCCCGTTCCCCCCCCCCCCTCCATACATTTCGAGTGGAAATATTATTTTATGCAAAGTTAAAGTTAGTAATCAAGTGTGTCCATCCTCCAAGTGCGATGGTGCCCATCCTTCCAAAGCTACAGCACTCCCTCCCCCGAAAAAAAAATAATACGCCAACCCCCCCCCCCCCTTTCCATTTCAACTAGAAGTATTATTTCATGTAAATTTAAAATGCATTAAATCAGGACTGTCCACCCCACAAGAACAGTAACTCACCTCCCAAAACGAAATAACATACTTAAAGATTACACCCCCCCCCCCCCCCCCTCTGATGGCACATTTGATTAAATAGTCAGAAAAATTATGCTGAACTGGTTTTTTTCCCCTTTTACTGTATTGCTTTCTTGCAGTACTTAAAAGCAAAATTTTTAGTTTGCTTTATAACATGCATGCCTCAAATACGTCATCAGATTGAGATAAAAGGTCCAACAGAACTGGAGTTTTCAAATGATATCTCCTAAAAGCTTGTAACAAAAACTCTTTGTTATCAATATCTTTTTTGGAATCTTAATCCTCGTTATTGTTGCAGCTATGTCTAACACAGTTAGTGCATATAGTTGAGCACTTCAGTCCACTTTCAGACTTATCAAATATGCATTTTTCCAATGAACCCCTCAGAGCAAGCACAAGATATGGGGCGAAGAAAGTCTTCTAGAGCGGAAGGCTTGCTGTTGTAATAGGACGCAGATATTTCTGTGGTGCTTTCGCCTTCTTGGTACCCATCAAAAATGACACTAGCTTTCCCATACTTACAAGTGACATATACACTGCATTGCTGGCATATTTCCTTGAGGCTTGCAGATCATTACCGAAAAAAAAAGAAGAAAAAACATGATCTAGAAGGTATCTTCCATCTATAACATATATGACACCAATTGTTTATTTTGTGATGGTGGCGTGGATAGATCTTTTGCTTCAGGGGGGGGGGATAATAACACTTAACCCTACAGGTTTTCTTTACTTCTGAAACCAGATTCATCGAATGCTGATGGAGGATCAGCGCACAACTCGTACTATAGTATGTTCCAATCTAAGTTGGCACCGAAGGGAAAGGTACGAGATGTGCTACTCCGCGACGATAAGTAGTTCTAGTAAATTTGGAGGTTTAAACGGGTGTAAATTCATAAATGATGTGAAAAAAATAGAGACTGTATGTGGTTGAGACATATAGTTGAAGTTGTTGTGTGTTAAATATGCTTAATTTGTAAGAATTTGATTACGAAAGGAAAATCAAAGCGCCGTAACTCGATTTCTGTCTTGGCGAAGACTTGAGTTTTCAAGGTTAACCTTGGGGGGGGGGGGCGCACTTCCTGTGGACTGGCAAACCCCCCAGAACTCGTTTCTCCCCACTTCGCATCGTCCAAGGAAAAACATCTGATTGTCATTATGACTCTTGAATGAACTCTCCACATTGTGGTCAAAGCGTTTTCGCTATTTCCGCCTGGTCTGTTTTCTCATTTATGCTTTTCATCGTTATTTCCAAGCAATTGAATACATTTTTAAAACTGTTTTCGTGAGTAAGAAATAAAAAATGAAATGAAAATATTAGTTTTCAATTATTTACATGCTGAAATTACAAATACACCAGGATTTTTTTTTTCTTTGAATTTGAGATTTATATTACTTGGTAGTTTTAAATAGCTTTCGCTTCTTACATAATGAGCCCAAACTTCAAGAAAATTATTGTGAAAAAATGGAAGAAAGCCGAATTTTGTTTGAACGTAATGAATACTTGTTGTGTATAAATCCTTACTACGGCAAAAGTCTTTTTTTTTTTGGATCGTTTGAAAATTTTATGGAGGAAAAAAAATAAAATGCTCTCACGTATGTACAGATACACTATTACAAATTTACACCGATGAACTGCTGCATGAAGAAGTTTTACTTTTCATTTTAAATTTGAAACATACACATCTCTCTCGAAATACGAAATTAATTCGCCCCACCCCCTCGAGGTTTAGAACCCCTCCTTAAATTAATTTTTTATAGGAAGTAAATTTACTCACTCCCAAAGTATACTTATAAAGTAGGATGTATTAACTACGCTAAGGTAAGTAAAATAATTTTTAATATATTGAGTTTCGGGGTTAGTCATATACTACTTTCACAGTCACGCAAAATTGAGTGCCATAACTTTTCTATTTGCACAAACCTCGATGCATTTCCGTTTATTATTTTTAACATTTTTCATAAATAAGTTGAGCTTAAAATCGACCTTTGTTTTTTTTTTTTTTTTGAAAAATTCAAAATTAATATCTTTTCTAAGCTCCGGAATGCAGTAATAGCTAATTGTTTCCATGAAGTTTCTAAGTTTTTTATTTGAATAGAATTTTTTTAAAAGGGCGATCTTTTTTTAATTTTTTTTATCAAAACTGGAGATTTAATCTTTGATCTTTACCGTTATTACTAGAGTGTATAAAAGGAAAACGCTTAGACAGAGTTGAAGTATATTATTTTAGACAATAAAACAACGTTGAATAAAACAACAAATTTGCCGAGAATTGCAGACACGTGTTTCGGGGTTTCAAGGAACACCCAGTTTTAATGCAGAAAAATGAGCACAATCTTTTTTTTTTTTTTTTCGATGAAAGAGGGGCTCCTTGAAACCTCAAAACAGGTGTTTGTAGTTCTCTTTTTAACGATTTAACGCTGTTACATTTTCTTTTACTTTTCTGCACAAAGGTACTTCTTTGATTCATATACATATGTAGAAAAAGACAGAATGGCACCTTTTCCCAATTCCGAAGTAATGGTTGGCATGAATTATTTGTTAATTACTTTGTGACCGATAACTCTCCGCCGCTGTAAAATGAAATCCCATTCACAACCTTGCATTTGTGATAAAAATATGAAATTTTTTGTTGTTTCGTTCTTGGTAGTTTAAATTATTTTTTTTCCCTCGCCAAATTCGGCAAGTCGCGCCGCTGACTGGCACGCGCCCTACGCAGAGTAACCTCGTTTCCTTGACAACGGCTGCAATTCGGCTCGCCTAGCTTTCCCTTCAGTGCCAACTTAATGTGAAACGAAGTATAGAAGTTTTTAGCACGTTGTTGTTCCATCTTTTTTTACTGTTCATACTATTCGGTGTAAAAGATGGTTTGGGCTTACACATCTCTACAGATAGTAACTACTCTCGTAGCAGAAGCTAGAGACATAATTGCATACCTCCTTTATAAAGAAATGGCACTAAATTTTTGCCTTCCATATCCTTTTATGTTAATACAACTCATCACATTTCACCTTATTATCAGCGACCGACCAGTATCGGCGAGCAACATCAAAACTACCAACTTGAGTCAATACCCGTAGAGAGAGAAGAGAATCAGTATTTAGCATTCTACTGTTGTATTGCGCATTGCTCTCATCAATACTTCTTCCATCGTTGAATCACTACAGGTTCGGGACCACCTAAATTTGTCGCTGCATTGGATCGTTGGATAGCTGATGTGACATATTTATCAATTTTCTTAAAATTGCATAATGTACTCGAGAGTTTCAGATAGTGTTGCAAGTATATGTTCGCATATTTAGCATAATTCACATAACCGGCTGTGTAAAAGAGAGGCGGCTAGGTTTTTTGCAAACGAGAACCCCCACCAACTTGGAGGGTACAGAACTGCAGCATTGCCTGTCATGCATTCATGGTCCCCCCCCCCAAAGCGATGGTGCACCCCTGAAGTGTGATAGAGTACCCATCTAGAGTAAAAGCCCTCAAAAAAGAAAGAAATACCCCTTGAAAAAATGAAAAAACTGCGATAAAAAATTCCAATGACGCGATCTGCGCCATGGGATACCCCCCCCCCCCTCCCCCCTCGTCTGTGCACTCCGGTTAATTAGCATTTTTTCCATGAGAGTTTATTATTTTACTATTATAGTGATCGATTTCGGCGACTTAAGTAATAGAAATTATTTTTATTTAAAGAGAGGATTATTTCGCCCCTTCCACCCTTTCCCCCAAAACACGACACGCAAAGTGCTGGGACTTTTTATCCCTTCTTGCTGTAAGGGTAAGGAGTAATTTGCAACAGGTTTCAACTTTTTTTTTTTTTTTTGATGTTTGGGTTTGGCCATTTTTTGGCCTAATATTACTGTACTATTATTGAAAGTAAGGGAGGCCAAAGCGAATAGTCGCATCTCGGATACGAATCTCAGAAAGTGAGCCATACGATACATAGTGCTACATATGTTGAAGAAAACAAGCGTCTAGGGAAAGGACAAATCTCTAATGTTAGAAACTTCTCCTCCTCTCCGGGTAGGGAAAACTGGTTTCTAGCTCTTGGTAGAAAAGGGAAAAAGAGGGAAAATCTTCCTCAAGTGCAGAACAAATCCTGCCAAACTGCAATGGATCACACCATTGAGCGATGCTCAATGGGGCCCTGGTTTTTTGATGGGAGTGCTTGCCTTTACTTTTAATAAATGGGCAACCATGCGCTAGTTATGTTTGAAGTCTAATTGGTTTAATTGCTCTTGAAGGTCTCTTCTTGTTTTTATTGAATTTTTCTATCCCTAATTTTTCCAGTTTTTTGGTTTTCAATATATAAATACCCATTCCCTCCTAAAAAGAAAGAGATTGCTTGAAACACTCTCTAAAAAATTTGATGGCGCAGTCTGCGTCATTGACCCCCCCCCCCTCAATAGACGGCTCATATGGAGGGGGGGTGCTTCTGTCCTTCCACTTTTCAAAGTTAAAAATTAATGATTGATTGAAAAACAAAAATTTTACAAGTGAATTATTTTTTTTTATTAAAAATTCAAAATGAAACTTTTTTTATATCATTTCATAAGAAAGGAAGTTTAAATTGTTAAAGAGTCTAGAGTTGCCCCTTCCCCCAAGAGCAATAGCGCACTCCCCTTTCCCACCCCAAATACCGCAATAACCTCGCCAGAAGACTGAGAACCCCTCAAAAAGAGAAAGATACTTCTGAGAACCCCCCCCCCTGTAAAAATTTCAATCGTACAGTCTTCGGCATACCTCAGCCCCCCCCCCCCTTGGATGGGCACCCCTGAGAGTGTCCCAATTTTTGAGGTCAATTAATCAGTAATTTTGAAATGCAATAAAATTGCCGAATTATTTTTAAGATAACTTCAGGGGCGCCACCCCTAACCTCCCATGTTTCATTCGACACCCCCTTTTTTTGCTTCCATCATCTTGTTACCCCCCTCTGATACATACCAATGGTCAGGGGTACACACAGGGGGGAATTATGGCGCAAGCTGCTGCTGAAAACAACCCCCTAAAGATTTTAATGGTAAAGTCTGCACCCTTCCCCGCCCCCGCCGATGGGCAACTGGGCAACCCTGAGGGTGCCTACGGTCAGCATGCGTCCCAATTTTTGAGGTGCATTAATCAGTACTCTTTAAATCTTTACTAATAATAAAGCTGAAAGTATCTCTGGATCTCAGTCTGTCTGGATCTCTGTGACGAACATAGCGCCTAGACCATTTGATCGATTTTCATGAAATTTGGCACAAAGTTAGTTTGTAGCGGTGTGCACCTCGAAGCGATTTTTCGAAAATTCGGTTTTGTTCTTTTTCTATTCACATTTTAAGAACATTTTACCGAGCAAAATTATCATAAGATGGACGAGTAAATGACCAAGTTATCATAACATGGAACCGTAACATGGGCAAGCCAATCGGCGAGAAATTCAACATACATTATTTGTAAATCGCAAAGTCGTGCGGGTATCACTAGTATAATAATGTAACCCATATGTTGTTTTCTAAATAATCATTTCACACTTTGCTACATTCCCCTATTATAAAGTTTTCATTTTATTTTATATCAAAATAATGTTTGTTGTCACCTAATTTTGTTTTGTAATAGCAAAATTTACATCTCATTTAATATATTTACCGTAGGTGACCTACGCTGAAGATGGAAATTATAGTGTTTCAGGATATTGCGACGTACAAAAGTATTAAATTTCGGTGCCGGCGGGGGGGGGGGGGGGGGGAGGGGGATGAAAGACACTACCCGAAAATATCTTGCCTTGCCATTCGTTACATTGTGTTTGTCCGAAGCTGCAGACAATAAAAAAAGCAATGTTTGTGAAAATGCGATAGGACTGAAACTGAAGTCAATAATCTTATCATACAATGATATTCACTGTAAAAACGATTCAGAACTGTTCCTGGAAATGGGCAGCTGATGTGCCCAATTTTTCTGCCAGTAACATATCTCGAAAAAACCAGGAACGTCTTCCGCTAAAAGTCAGTAACATTCCGGATAAATCCAGAATTATTCCCGTTTAAAGCCAACCGTGTCTCTGGAACTTCAGAATCATTTTAGGTAGGGATAATATAACAGCTCGGCACCTTTCTGATTTATCAAGACAGCTTCAAAATCAATTTTGGAAACTTGGCTAAAGTTTAGCCAGAATTGCAAGTAAGTATCAACCATCTTACAAAATAGGGGAAGTTTTCGATTTTTCAATTTTATTTTTATATGATATGAACATGTATGAACGTCATAGGTGAAAAAATTTTTGCGATACGATAAGTAGTTTTTTTTAAAATTAATTTTTAAAGTTCAAGCGCTTGTGACGTCAAATGTCATAGGAAGTGAGGTCACGCGCTCTTCCGATAGGGGAGAAGCTGAAGGACGTGCATTCGACTTCGAAGACGAAACGTAAAAGGCTTATCTCCTCGCATTTAACTCCTTGCGTTTCTGGAACATTAAACCTCTCATCCTCTCGGAAATATTCGAATATCATCATTGATGTTAATTGAGGAAGATTATTTAGATTGTGCTTTAACGAATCCGGCCTCCACAGTGTGTTCAAAAGGATTATTGAATTTCTAAAAAATAAAAATATCAGCGCGGTCAAAATGTCCCTAGCGAAAACAAGGGATCTTTGGCGGAAGGCTGCCCATTAGCGCCCTGTGACGTAGGCTCGTGACGTTTCAGAAGAGCGCACTTTTGCGCGTGGATTTTTAAAAATTCATTAAATCAATCACGGTGTTTTAAAATTCGGCGATGGTGAATTTTTTAGTTTTGAGGGTTAATTTACAATATCCAATAGCCAAAATATGAACATTTAATAGGTTGCAACTTCCCTATTGCAATTCCTACAAAGCTACGTAGTCCATACTTATTCGCTCCCTTTGGAAGTTTAATCCGCATGGACTAGTCGTAATCGAAGAGAAGTCGATACACCTTATAAACACTCTCAGTTAATCTTGAAACTAGGAGCTAAAATTTTTTTTACAACAGAGAGAAGTCAGCATTCGGCAACTTGTAGCAATTCAGGAAACTTTTTGACAATGATACTGGATATTTCCAGGAAGTGGATAAAAACGATTGAAATCCCGAAACGTTACACGGAAATAATCAGTAACGTTTCGGAATATTTTTACAGTGTTGTACTAGTAAATGAGAGTATTTGCTTCTAAAATGTAAGTTGCAAACAACATTTTTATTAAAAGAGAATAAAAACTGCGGGCTTATTACTCTGCGTGTTTCAAAAAGAAATATTTTTCCCCGAATGAAAAATAACCAACGTATCGTTTTTATCTGTTTGTGGTCAGCAATCGTCATTTCTTTTTCTTAATCAAATTTGTGAAAGATAATATTTTTTACGACCCCGATGTGCATTAAGTGAAAACTTGGAATTATTTTCTACTTTATTATTCTTTCTTTGTATATATATATATATATATATATATACAGGAGAAACGCAAAAGGAAGTGCGATATAACGAGAGAAAATACACTTAAATGCATAATCTCACGTTTTTTGAAAGCTGTTAAATAATTTTCATGAAAATGAACTTATTTTTTTTATTTCTTTTTTTTTTATCATTTTACTTGAAATGATTATGATATTTATATATTTACTTGAAATGAAAGGAAACAAGACTGTATCGGAATTAAATAGCGACGCATTTTTGACAGTTCATCAGTGTAAAAGCAATTTTTACCATTTTCTTCTGTTGTTCGTTCTACGCCTGAAGTACTGAATACTGATAACACAGACAAACGAAAACACCTGCACATGCACCTTTTCATAAGCGATTCTTCCTTTTCCTGTTTGGCGCGCAGCAGTTACAAATATTCCCTTTCCCCTACAGAAGAAAGTGAACACCGTAGATTTTCCCTACCCAGAGAAGTAGAGAAACGACTAAGTTTTTAACATTAGGATTTGCCCTGTCCCTAGACGCTTGTGGAAAGGGGAGGCTAAAAAGAGATCGGACTTGAGTAGCCTTACCAACACGCGGAGTGTATTAATTTGAATCCCAAATGGGTGAAGGGTAGATGGACATGCCATTGGTTTATGATAACCGCTTCTTAAAAATGTAAAGGTCTTGTTCACTAGATGGCGTCATTAGTTTGTTTACTTTATTTGTCAAGCATCGTTTTTTACTTCTTTTTTCAAAAAAGGAAGTATTGTATTCGCGAAAAAATTTTCACTCAAAAATCGGCCTTGATTTCAATTTTTCTCACGCCCGAATGACTGTTCAGTTTTTTTCCTACCCGATCACACGTGGATGCATGCCTAGGAACGTACAGACACCCGAAATATCCATTTTGACGACCCCCGAGTTAATTACAACGAATTTTCCTGTGACGTGCGTATGTGTGTATGTATCTCGCATAACTCAAATCGGTATGTCCTAGAAAGTTGAAACTTGGTACGTAGACTTCTTGTGGGGTGTAGTTGCGCGCCTTCCCTTTTAGTTGCATTCGGATGTTCCTGAGGGGGTCTTTTGCCCCTTTTTGAGGGGAAATCATTGTTAATTTCGATGTAAACTCAAGTTGTGTTATAATTTGTTAGACATTTGGCAATATATCGCCAGTCTTTTGGTCGCCAAGTTTTGTCGCCAACTTGGCAACAAATTTGGCGATATTTTTTTCTTTTTTTTAAATTTGGCTTCAATTTGGCCACTGTTGGTGATATTTAGAGAGTAAGCAATGGAATCACATTAAAATTGCCAATAATGAGGAAATGACATTAAATTGGAGTAAAAGGAAGTCATGTGATGCACACATCAGCTCGTTTGATTTTATTTTCCTTGGTTTCGAAATTAATTACGCCTGACTGAAACTCTCCTTGATACATAACTCGTATTCATATAGTGATAAAGAAAATGTCGAGGAGCTTCCATGCTTTTGCCACGCTTAACTTAAACGCTCTTTAAGACACAATTACATATTTATTCTCCTTTTTCCAGCACTCGAGACGCGCAACAAGCCTATTTTGCTTCGAAAAGAGAATTGTTTGTACATTTTTGATTTCGATATCGATAAATTGTGTAAGTTAGTCGCACTTTGGATAGCAGGTTGATAGTTGTAAATTTCACTCAGCCGATGATCTATTAAGGTATTTGTTGAGGATCTCAACTTGGCTTGCGTTATTTTGGAAGGTTTGCTTGGATTAATTGAGGCAGTGAGAAATGCAAAGGAGTGTAAGTGCCGAAATTGGAAAATTGGAGGTAAGCAGTGCAAGTATTAGGAGAACCTCTCCTCTATTTTGGGGCAAGAGATTGTCTTCGTCACCCAGGTAGGCGCCGGTATACAGCCAGAGCCGTCGACAGAATCTATGGGATCTTCAGGGCCCCTAACTTTTTACTTTAACCTTTAACCTCCACGTCCCTTTTCGCATAAATATCCTAAATATAGTCAGTGGCTCTATAGACCGGGATCTGAAGGGGGTTGAGCATGCATGGAAAGGCTGACGCAATATTATTTCTGATTGCTGTTACAGGCACGATAGTGATTATGAAAATACATGTCGTCGCCCCCCTGGGTGGTTGACGACCCCAGGGGAGGGGGGAAAGCTGTGGGGGGAGCCATTTGCTAAAACACTCATAACTCGCGAACTATTTGAGATAAAACACTGAAAAAAGAGGCAAACGATGCAACAAAATATGGGCTTTATAAAAGCTAAATATGATTATAGACCTATCTTGGTTGGTTTCTGGGTAAAATTCCATATTTTCGCAAACGAGCAAAAATTTTGAATAAAATATGCAAAACAAACTTTTTTTGACCAAGACAAATTCCAAATAAAAATTGTTTAATTTTTTTTTCAAATAAATAGAGTCCTAAATATCATTATTCAGTCGGTTAAAAGTATTTAAGTACTGTTAACGCGTTGGAAAACAAAATGACAGTAGCAAGCTCGAACACGATTCGCAGTGTAGTTCAGGATCTGAAGAAAGGTTTTGAGCATGCATGGAAGACCTGACGCAAAACTATTTCTGATTATTGTCGCAGGCACTATAGTGATTATGAAAACACATGTCGACATCCCCAGGATAGGAGGGAAAGAAGTGGGGGAGCCGTTTGATAAAACACTTATTACTCGCGAGCTATTTGAGATAGAACTCTGCAAAAAGTGGCAATCGACGCAACAAAACTAAGACTTTATAAAAGCTTAGTATGATTAAGGTCATATCTTTGTTAGTTTCTGAATAAAATTCCATTTTTCGCATTAAAGCAAAAATTTTGAATAAAATACGCATTTTTTTTTTTAAATTATCAAAATTATTTAACTGTTTAGAGAACCAATAAAATCTGAAATATCATTGTCCAGTTTGTTTTAAATTACTTAATTATTATCAAAGCGTTGAAAAGTGAAATAAAAGCAAGCTCAAAAAGCATTTGCGGTGCGGTAATTCACGCACACAAAAAAAAAGATAATTAATTTGAATTCTGAAATTTTGAATTCAAATTATGTTTTTCGCAATCACGAGTTGTGACAGGGCACTACTCATTGGGGGCTATTGTTTCTGGAAACAGCTCCTGTCCCTCCAAGCCTACCCCTTCTCCTAGGCGGTTACGCGTCCGTGCATGTGTAGGCTTGTGTGTGTGCGTAGACCTGTGTGTATGCACGAAGAAGTGTGTGTATCTGTGTAAAGGCTTGTGTGTATGAGCGCGCGCGTGTGTGTGTGTACGAGGTGGTGTGAGTGTGTGTATGAGCGCGCGTGTGTGTAAGACATGGACGCCCCCGACCGGGAGAAACGGATTCCAGGAGGCAGTGCTCGGTGCCGTGCCTGCAGAGGCCGGTGGGCGGTGGTGCTGGTGTCCCTTGTCCAAGCTGAAAAAGGAACCCAACATCAAAGACGGTCAAATGAGAACAATAAGCAATCGTGATTGCTCAACAAAAAAAGAAAAAAAAAAGAAAAGAAAAAAAAATTAATTTGAATTTTTGGTATCTTGAATTCAAATTCTGTTTTTCGCAATCACGAGCGTATGTGTGTATGTATGCGCGTATGTGTTTGTGTAGGCGCATGTGTGTGGGCGCGTTCGTGTGCATGTGTATGTGAGCATGTGTGTGCATGTTGTGTATGCAGTGCTGTGTGTGTACGCTTGTGTGTGTAGGCGTACGTGTGTGTAGGAGTGTGTGTATGTGTGTGTGTAAGTGTATGAGTTTGTATGCGCGTGTGTGCATGCGTGTGTGTGTATGTGTGTGAGTTTGTATGCGCGTGTGTGCATGCGTGTGTGTGTAAATGTGTGAGTTTGTATGCGCGTGTGTGCATGCGTGTGTGTGTAGGATATGGGCGCAACGTGGCGACGGTTTTCGCTATAGGAGCAGTATGGTGAGGCCGGTCGACGCGGCGGCGGTGCTGGCAGAGGATGGGAGTGGGAAAATAAAATGATAGCACGCCAAAACAGTCAAATGAGAACAATAAGCAGTCGTGATTGCTCAAAAAAAAAAACTTGCCGAATGTACCTTAAAGACTCGATATAAACCAAAGCAAATTTTGTGGCTCTCTTGTTTTGGCGGTTTTATTTCGTAATAATATCAAAACAATGTCCCAGTTAAGTAATTACTTAATTATTTAACCTTTAGCGCATTATAACTGCTTAGTATGGGTTACAATGACGTTTTTAAAAAATTAAAACATGCAAGTTTGCAAGTACGAAGTAATTATAGAAAGGATAAATGATCAGAAGAACCCTTTTGCAGATTTTACACCCGAGTTATGAAACATAATGAGCGAGGCTATAACATAAGCAGCATCAAAACAGTGGAACGTTAAAGAAAATGTGAATAGTCTCTTATCCAGAGAAAGTCCTGCAATGACAATGTCTTCTATAGCGACTGCAAAACAGCAAAAGCAAACTAAAAAAACATTTACCCTGGGAAACGTTAGCTCAAAAGTGATGTTAGTAAATCTAAAAATCATTTCCATACAATAAGCCCAACGCTAGGTTAGGTTCATCAGAATAGTTCACTGAAGCAAAGAGCGAGGTTCGATTTCGTGAACGTAATTGAAAATGATACTTCTTGCAGCAAAATTCTGGCAGACTCTATTTGAAAAACGAAGTTCAAGTTATCGATAGAATGACTCTGGTCCATAATGTTCCAAACACTACTTTCAAATGTAGCAAAAATTTTGCAGGTCTCCAAATAAAAATTAATAATATTTTCTCTCCAATAATCAAATTATACGAGTGTACCTTATACACGATCGGTCTATCTCACTGTCGTTTTCATAACTTGAAAACTAGAAGTTCAGGAAAGTCTCCTTTGCTTATAAAAATTCACAAGGTCCCAAACCAGTGGTTTCGTGTCATAGCCATTCCTGAAAATAAAAGGAACCTTTAAAAAGTACATTTCAGAGTATGTAATGCTATATAGGTCGTATGCCATTCCTGCATCCAAACAGTTTCTGGTTTCTGGTAGCTCTGAAAACGAAAATGAATATTATTTAAAATCTGAGAGTCAAGTAATAAATTTCTCTGAAATGCCCGAGTCCAACCAGGACGAAGCACGCAACAGAATCTATCTTCCAGCTTATGATTCAGTGCAAAATAGGGGAAAAAAGTAACTAATAATTTATAGATCAGAAACTAATGAATTTTTATTGGCAATCTTTGTTAAAAGACAGAGGTTGTCATTTCATGTGCTGGTGTTGTGGAAAGGAAAAGAGCTTTAGAGTGGCATCTATCTTCAGCAGCACTTACGGAAAAAATATCTTAATATATAAAAATCTTCTGTGCGGACGTTTGTCACCATAAGGCTTTTAAACGGCTGGACCGATTTTGATCAATTTTTTTGTGTTTTGTGATAGTCCTCAGTTTGTAGATATCCGAGCGTGAGATTGACTCGAGTTTGTAGTTCTTCAGCCATTTGCTGGCCTGGCGTAGTTTGGTCTTTGCATCCTCCACCCACTGGATGTCGTCGGTTTCTTGCATTTTCACTTCTAGGCCTTTCAATTCGAGATTAAATTCCTTTAAATAATCGGTAAGATGGGTACTCATTCATCCCATCGTCCATTTGTAACTGGAAGTGACGAAAAATTTCGCACATCTGCTGTAGTGTGACTCTGAAGTGGATTCAATAGACGGGGATCTGGATCGTGAAGGGGAAGAAGCAGCCGCGATCACGGGATTTCCGCCGTCTGTCCTGAGAAGGACCCTTTGGTCGCTTCCCCCCATTGGATTTTTTCCGTTTCGCCAGCCTGAGATCACAGATCTACAACTAAACGGAAAAAGCTCTTTTACGTTCCGTTCCGTTGTAGATGCGGTGAGCTCAAACTCACCGAATCTGCAACCGAACGAAAACAGCTCTTTTACGTGAACAAATCCTTGATACTCGTAAAGATCTGGCTAAAACAAGCCACTTGTTGCTTCAATTGCAGCTTAGTCTAACGAATTCCATCAGGCCAGCCGACTGGGACATTGTTGATCGTGTCACCTTCTTCTCTGCTGAGAAGAAATTAGAAAGTGTTAGTGCTCGTCAAAATAGAAAATTCAACACTCTGAATGACATCCAATCCATTAAACCTCCCCTTGATATTTCTCCAATGGTTTTAAACAAGTCTAACCGGGCCTTAACACCTGCAAAACTTCTACTCTGGCCAAAGGTGATAATTTTGCTATTACAATGAATTAAATTCCGACGGAGTACATTATTGCCGACGTCGAATCCAGACTGAGACAGCTACCGCAAGCAGAGGCTGAGGAAATTCGTCGAGATGCATCCCGTATCTTGCAAAAAGCCAAACCACCCTAAAGTAATGTCAGTAGTAAGGAGAGAAATGCTTTAAGAAATCTCAATGAAGATAAATCAATCGTCATCCTCCCGGCGGACAAAGGCAATGTAACAACTATTCTCAACCCAGAAGACTATCAACAAAAGATAATGGATCTTTTAGATCCTACCATCTACTTTAAACTCCAGCGTGACCCTACCTCCAGCATTAAAACCAACTTACTAATTAATAAGTCAACACTACCTGATAAAACTAAGAAGATCATCGCAACATCTGAAGCACCGACACCCACATTATATGGTTTACCAAAATTCCACAAGGAAGAGGTGCCATTAAGACCTATTTTCAATGTCATGAACTCGCCAACTTACCTCCTTTCCAAACATCTTGCCAGCCTGCTAAAACCTCACGTCAGCAAAACAGACTCTTTTGCTCGTGATTCTTCACACTTCATAGAGAAACTCAAAACTTTCAACATCTAATCGGCAGATATTCTGGTGAGCTTAAACCTCGTCTGTCTTTTCACGAGGGTTTCAATCAAGAAAGCCAGGGACTATGTGCGGAAAATATTTTCATCAGATATCGCTGATTTGTTCCATCACGTCTTCTCACCTCACAAATGTCTTCCAAGCCAACGGCTTTTCGAAGCAAGAAATTAAAAGAGCTTTCCACTCCAAAGTAGAAAGACAAAAACCTAAAGAAGAACCGGTCAAATCTACAGCCTATCTCCCCTAGGTTGAGGATGTCACCGAAAGACCTGCAAACGCATCAAGACTGTGTTCAAGCCTACCCATCGAATCAACAACTTACTACGATCAGTGACAGATGCGAGAGACCCTTTGTCCGCTGCAGGAGTTTACAAGATCCCTTGTTCCTGCGGATCGGCCTGCATAGGAACAAAAAGAAGCGTAAATACAGGAATAATAAAACACCAAAGAAATTGCCGTCTGGGCCACACTGAGGAATCAGCAGCCGCGGAACACACTTTTAGTGATCGCACCCCTCACATTAAATTCAAAGAAACCAAAATACTTTTAAGGACTTCCCACTGTTACGCCAGATTAAACAGAAAAGCGATCGAAATTTTCAAACACCCCAACAATTTTAACAAAAAGGAAAAAGGAATTAAGATCAACAAACCCTGGCATGCTACACTTAGACGGATTATCCCGAGAGATACTTCGAGCCAACCAGAAACAGCGAAACAGCGACGGACACCCTGCAGCCAACCAGAATGAAGTGAGCTCAAATTTCAGCCAACCAGAAACAAGGACGAACGTTCATCAACCAATCCTGGCCCAGAATGAAGGGAGAGCTAGCTCTTCCCACATAATAGTGACAACGCTTCGATATCTGCATCAGTTACTAGGAAGTCGCTTCCCTGGAAGCTTCAACCATGCACACTGAAGATGGCCGCCGCAGATGCCGCCGAAACGTTAGGAATAACAAATCAGACCACGGCACAACAGCCCGGAATCTTACGACATTATTGACACCGGCCGTGAAACCCTTCATTATTACATAGTCAGAGAAATCTTTGATGCCGCAAAATAGATACCTATTACGTTAAATATATCCTGCTTTCCTTCATTAAAACAAAGTTTAGGACAGATCTGCAGCTTATAGCACCTTTTGTACTGATACGTACACTAGTGTTATCTTCCTTTATATGAAAATTAGAAAATTATATAAATCGGACAGGCCGGAGTCTTTTCTTCGAGATGAATGGGGGAGGGGGGAGAGTTGGCTAAAGAGATGGGGTATGTAGGAGGGTCAGGAAGAGTAAGAAAGTTGTATGAAGGGAACGGTGATGTAGGAAAAATAAAAAAGGAGTCGTTTCAGGGCCGACGATATTTGTAATACGTACGGTAAAGAAAGATCAGACAAATTCCACAGTCCACGACAACTTCGACAATCACCTTACCTTCTTCCCTTTTCATATTATGCTGATAATTATCAACCTCAAAATTAGGAAAGGGCCAGGTGATGACCTCATCACGGCCCTGCACCTCAAATGCCTTCCACTCAGAGCTATATCACCAACCTGACCAAAATACTAAATTTTTTTTTATATAATTTGGCTACAACCCACCCAGCTGGAAAAACGCACTAATTGTCCCACTTCCCAAGAAGGACTCTGATCCCCCCCCCGACTTCCCGCAAAAATTACTGACCAATTTGTCTCTTAAGGCTTGTGGGTAAAATTTTATTCAATCTTCCAGTGAGTAGAAATAAGTTCAAATTATTTGTTAAAAACCAAACAACGTTTGAAAAAAATTCTGATCCGGTCTCGTAATATGGCTTTCTTGAAAATGGAGGACAGAAAAATATAGCAAAGATTCCCGCCAATTAGGGCATAATGTTTCACTTGATTATGTCGCGGTAGGACGCGACCTCCGGCTGGACAGTCTGCACATATGCTACGTATCAACAAGTGAATGTATAAATTACTTTAGATAATCTGAATGTACTTCTATTTAGGAATTTCGAAATCATTTGCGTTTATTATTAACAGGGGGTGCCCCCCAAGAGCAAGGGTGCACCCCAAATATCACGACGACCCCCTTCCAAAAGCAAGAGCCCCCCCCCCCCCAAAAAAAAGTAAAAAATATCCCTGTAATCAACCCTCCTAAAAATTTCAATGGCGCCGTCTGCGCCATGCCCCCCCCCCCTCCGAGGTGGACACGCCTGTCTACGGTCACCTGACCCTTTGGATATTTTCCTGCAAGAATAGATCAAATAACGAGTGTATGCAACTTTCGGAACTTAGTATCCGAATTATGGATGCTTATCCCAGCGTGTCTCATGCTGTGCTGTAAAATGTGGTTGCACAAATTGAAGTCCCGTGTCTAAATGTGTATTTGTTCTGAAATAAAATACACCATTTTGACCATTACAGATACATGAAACTCATTTTCAGCAAGTGCACTTTTGCTTAACGCGATCAAACGCCCATTTTATGTTTTACATTTATGTCATTTTTTGTGCGTAAAATACGTTTTTAGAATAAATGATGTTGAGCAACTTTGTAGTAGACTTTTCCTCGTATAATTTACCTTTTCCAGATAAAAACGCTAACTCCGAATTCATCTACCAGGTGGCGCTGTAAATGGCATCATTGCTTAGCGCATTGCAACTTTACTATGCCTCACCCCACGTTTATGACAATAGCTGTTTTGTTGGTCCACTACATCCACTCTCTGCAAACTTAAAAGAATTAATGAAAGTGAAACTCGAAAGAACGGGAAGCATTCTGTTTCTTCTTTGCCTCACCCAATTTACAGGAAACCAATAACAGAGCTCATCGGGTGTTCAAATGATTTTCTTCAGCAATAAGGCTCCCCTATATAAGGGATGCTGATTATTCGACATTTTGGTTTCTCCAGAATTGTTGGGCAAAAAAAAATAGTACTTGTACAAAAGTCTCATTGCAGAAAACTGGTGTCCAAGCATTAAATGTGTTGCCAGATTGATGTTTGATTATTTTATTCTGCAGATGAAGACGATTTAAGGAATACAAAGTAAAAACAATTAAGGTGTGAAAATGAGGTTTACTACAGTAAACATTTCCCGATGCATTTTTGTTGAATTTGTGAACTAAGTTATCTTTCTAGATTCACCTTAAGTGACATTTTACTCAACTTATCATCAATTGCTTTACGACATAGCAACCAGCGAAATTATAACGTATTAATGAATAGTAGGAACGAGGTTGGATCCTATTTTGTCTTGGAACCAAAATGTTGGATAAGTCTGTCTGTCCTTTGCAAGGGGCTCTATTCAGCAATGCAGAACTATTAGCGTCCCTGATGGCGTAAGCTGGATGGAAAGAGTAGGATTGTCTTACGTTGCAGTTGAGGTGTCGAAATGGCAGTCCTTCAACGTCGACTGAGAAATGTATGTTCAGTTCTTCCAGCTGAACTACCGGCCATTAATCTTGCCAGTAAATTAATGTAAGACTCATCGAAAGAACGGAACTATTAAGTTTCTTATTTGCTCTGATTCCCAATCTTCACTCCGCATCTTGCGAATCGCCACTTGCTCGGAAAAACTGGTCGTCGAGGTTTAATCGGCTTTGTAAGCAATTCAATAAAATTTAGAAATTCACTGCACTATATTTAAGGCTATATTGGAAATTTAGCCAATAATAGCGCTGACTTTTTGGCCAAAGATGCGACAAGCCAAGTGATTAAACATTAATCTGACATTGATGATCAATATCAGTCTCGTTGTCTCACCATAAGCACAAAGTCTCTGTTAGAATTGTTCGTAATTGGAATAGAATTTTTTGATGCACAAAAAGCTTTGCGGACCAAAAAAATTCTTGACGATGAAAATGTAAAAAATTCTTTACTGACATCAAGTTGATACAAATTGTCACAGCACATGGAAAATTTAAAAGTTATCTGTTTAAATTTAATTTGG
>NW_026558168.1:0-28332 GCF_026930045.1 Uloborus diversus | reverse complement strand
AACTGTGTCGTCATTTAAAGAATTTCTTGAAGTGGCTGAACTCGTAACAATTGGCGCACAACGTGGGGCTTCTTCAGGACTTTCTTGAAATAATCAGTGCGACTATTCGTATTTGGACCTGAGTTTATGGTGATTACTCACGCAATGACGAACAGATGAAGAAACTATTAGAAGCAATAAACGTAGTGAAAAGTGATCTGACTGCAAGTATGTCGGCAAATCAAGACCAATTAAAAAGTGATCTAGTTACAAATCAAGAACAGTAGAAAAGTGATTTAACGGCGCTGAAAAATGACTTAACTTCTAACCAAGAGGAAATTAAAAATGATCTTACTTCGGTAAAGACTAATGGAAAGTAAATGTAATGACATAGAGCATCGAAATGATGCTAATAAAGAAAAAAATTTGAGGCAGGTGAAGGCCAATTCATCGCAATGAAAAACAAAACTGCACATGGCTATAAATAAATCTCCTGTGCTTTTCTCAAAAACTGTGTCGTCATTTAAAGAATTTCTTGAAGTGGCTGAACTCGTAACAATTGGCGCCCAACGTGGGACTTCTTCAGGACTTTCTTGAAATTTTCAGTGCGACTATTCGTATTTGGACCTGAGTTTATGGTGATTACTCGCGCAATGACGAACAGATGAAGAAATTATTAGAAGCAATAAACGTAGTGAAAAGTGATCTGACTGCAAGTATGTCGGCAAATCAAGACCAATTAAAAAGTGATCTAGCTACAAATCAAGAACAATAGAAAAGTGATTTAACGGCGCTGAAAAATGACTTAACTTCTAACCAAGAGGAAATTAATAAAAAAATTTTGAAAAAAAAAATAGAACCGACTTCAAAATTGCTCTAAAAAGTGAAAAATAATTTTATTTTTTTAAACACCTTCGATAATACTTTTAAATATAATTTTTGAAGTTGGCGCAAAAACGATCGATAAAATCATTCACAGCCATAACTCAACTGCAAGTATAAATTTAACCAGGTCCAGTTTCTTCACTACCACATGCATTACGCATTGATGACAGCATATTTGAGTAACGATATAAATGTTTCGTTCCTAAGTTTGGATGACTTTTTGATAAAAATATGAACGAAATATGGTTACAATGGATTTTACTTTTTGTTTTTGCGCCAACTTCAAAAATTGTGTTTAAAAGTATTATCGAAGGTGTTTAAAGAATAAAATTATTTTTCTCTTTTTAGAGCAATTTTGAAGTCGGTTCTATTTTTTTTTTCAAAATTTTTTTATTTCATTCTTTTTAGTGTAAATGTAGATATTTCAGTAAAAGTAAGAAGTTACCTAGTAAGAAGTGCGGCTCTATATCACTGTATTGCTTTAGAAAAGCCTTTATTCAAAATTATCATTACAATTACTATTAATGTTACAGTTATATGGCACCAAACTTTTATAACTATGAGTTTCATATTGTCGCGTAGATGAAGATAGCGAAGACAATGTGAAAGCCAAATGAAGCGAATACTCGTTAGTCTCAACTCGAGATCTTTATTCAGAACCACGAATGAACGTTACATCTCCTTATATACAACTTGAAAAAGTGCTGGAAGTTTCCAGCACTTGAAAAGATACAGAAATTAATAGAACATTCGAGAAAATACGGGAAACAGTAGAAACGAAATTTTAGTAAAATTCACTTTGTCCTAGTCGGGATTTGAACCCGGGTTGCTCGTGTGGGAGACGAGAATTCTACCACTGAGCCACCGTTATCCACGGATGAAAAGAGCGAACTTCGCTACAATATGATTTTAATCATTTAATAGGGAAATTTACTGTTTTTTGCCCATAACTTTTTATCTAAAGAACAAATATGGTCAAACAAAGTAATGGGACCTAAGTTGAGCCATTCTCTTTCCATTAAAAAAAAGAATCATCAAAATCGGTTCACTAGGTGAGACGCTATGAGTGGACAAACAAAAAAAAAAAAAAAACATACATGCGGTATGAACTGATAACCGCCTCCTTTTTGAAGTCGGTTAAAAATGATCTTACTTCGGTAAAGACTAATGGAAAGTAAATGTAATGACATAGAGCATCGAAATGATGCTACTAAAGAAAAAAATTTGAGGCAGGTGAAGGCCAATTCATCGCAGTAAAAAACAAAACTGCACATGGCTATAAATAAATCTCCTGTGCTTTTCTCAAGAACTGTGTCGTCATTTAAAGAATTTCTTGAAGTGGCTGAACTCGTAACAATTGGCGCACAACGTGGGGCTTCTTCAGGACTTTCTTGAAATAATCAGTGCAACTATTCGTATTTGGACCTGAGTTTATGGTGATTACTCGCGCAATGACGAACAGATGAAGAAACTATTAGAAGCAATAAACGTAGTGAAAAGTGATCTGACTGCAAGTATGTCGGCAAATCAAGACCAATTAAAAAGTGATCTAGCTACAAATCAAGAACAATAGAAAATTGATTTAACGGCGCTGAAAAATGACTTAACTTCTAACCAAGAGGAAATTAAAAATGATCTTACTTCGGTAAAGACTAATGGAAAGTAAATGTAATGACATAGAGCATCGAAATGATGCTAATAAAGAAAAAAATTTGAGGCAGGTGAAGGCTAATTCATCGCAATGAAAAACAAAACTGCACATGGCTATAAATAAATCTCCTGTGCTTTTCTCAAAAACTGTGTCGTCATTTAAAGAATTTCTTGAAGTGGCTGAACTCGTAACAATTGGCGCACAACGTGGGGCTTCTTCAGGACTTTCTTGAAATTATCAGTGCGACTATTCGTATTTGGACCTGAGTTTATGGTGATTACTCGCGCAATAACGAACAGATGAAGAAACTATTAGAAGCAATAAACGTAGTGAAAAGTGATCTGACTGCAAGTATGTCGGCAAATCAAGACCAATTAAAAAGTGATCTAGCTACAAATCAAGAACAATAGAAAAGTGATTTAACGGCGCTGAAAAATGACTTAACTTCTAACCAAGAGGAAATTAAAAATGATCTTACTTCGGTAAAGACTAATGGAAAGTAAATGTAATGACATAGAGCATCGAAATGATGCTACAAAAGAAAAAAATTTGAGGCAGGTGAAGGCCAATTCATCGCAGTAAAAAACAAAACTGCACATGGCTATAAATAAATCTCCTGTGCTTTTCTCAAAAACTGTGTCGTCATTTAAAGAATTTCTTGAAGTGGCTGAACTCGTAACAATTGGCGCCCAACGTGGGACTTCTTCAGGACTTTCTTGAAATTTTCAGTGCGACTATTCGTATTTGGACCTGAGTTTATGGTGATTACTCGCGCAATGACGAACAGATGAAGAAATTATTAGAAGCAATAAACGTAGTGAAAAGTGATCTGACTGCAAGTATGTCGGCAAATCAAGACCAATTAAAAAGTGATCTAGCTACAAATCAAGAACAATAGAAAAGTGATTTAACGGCGCTGAAAAATGACTTAACTTCTAACCAAGAGGAAATTAATAAAAAAATTTTGAAAAAAAAAATAGAACCGACTTCAAAATTGCTCTAAAAAGTGAAAAATAATTTTATTTTTTTAAACACCTTCGATAATACTTTTAAATATAATTTTTGAAGTTGGCGCAAAAACGATCGATAAAATCATTCACAGCCATAACTCAACTGCAAGTATAAATTTAACCAGGTCCAGTTTCTTCACTACCACATGCATTACGCATTGATGACAGCATATTTGAGTAACGATATA
Organism: Uloborus diversus; assembly: GCF_026930045.1. NCBI lineage: Eukaryota > Metazoa > Arthropoda > Arachnida > Araneae > Uloboridae > Uloborus > Uloborus diversus. The sequence continues at coordinate 24,619 of NW_026558168.1, read as the reverse complement.
AATGTTTCGTTCCTAAGTTTGGATGACTTTTTGATAAAAATATGAACGAAATATGGTTACAATGGATTTTACTTTTTGTTTTTGCGCCAACTTCAAAAATTGTGTTTAAAAGTATTATCGAAGGTGTTTAAAGAATAAAATTATTTTTCTCTTTTTAGAGCAATTTTGAAGTCGGTTCTATTTTTTTTTTCAAAATTTTTTTATTTCATTCTTTTTAGTGTAAATGTAGATATTTCAGTAAAAGTAAGAAGTTACCTAGTAAGAAGTGCGGCTCTATATCACTGTATTGCTTTAGAAAAGCCTTTATTCAAAATTATCATTACAATTACTATTAATGTTACAGTTATATGGCACCAAACTTTTATAACTATGAGTTTCATATTGTCGCGTAGATGAAGATAGCGAAGACAATGTGAAAGCCAAATGAAGCGAATACTCGTTAGTCTCAACTCGAGATCTTTATTCAGAACCACGAATGAACGTTACATCTCCTTATATACAACTTGAAAAAGTGCTGGAAGTTTCCAGCACTTGAAAAGATACAGAAATTAATAGAACATTCGAGAAAATACGGGAAACAGTAGAAACGAAATTTTAGTAAAATTCACTTTGTCCTAGTCGGGATTTGAACCCGGGTTGCTCGTGTGGGAGACGAGAATTCTACCACTGAGCCACCGTTATCCACGGATGAAAAGAGCGAACTTCGCTACAATATGATTTTAATCATTTAATAGGGAAATTTACTGTTTTTTGCCCATAACTTTTTATCTAAAGAACAAATATGGTCAAACAAAGTAATGGGACCTAAGTTGAGCCATTCTCTTTCCATTAAAAAAAAGAATCATCAAAATCGGTTCACTAGGTGAGACGCTATGAGTGGACAAACAAAAAAAAAAAAAAAAACATACATGCGGTATGAACTGATAACCGCCTCCTTTTTGAAGTCGGTTAAAAATGATCTTACTTCGGTAAAGACTAATGGAAAGTAAATGTAATGACATAGAGCATCGAAATGATGCTACTAAAGAAAAAAATTTGAGGCAGGTGAAGGCCAATTCATCGCAGTAAAAAACAAAACTGCACATGGCTATAAATAAATCTCCTGTGCTTTTCTCAAGAACTGTGTCGTCATTTAAAGAATTTCTTGAAGTGGCTGAACTCGTAACAATTGGCGCACAACGTGGGGCTTCTTCAGGACTTTCTTGAAATAATCAGTGCAACTATTCGTATTTGGACCTGAGTTTATGGTGATTACTCGCGCAATGACGAACAGATGAAGAAACTATTAGAAGCAATAAACGTAGTGAAAAGTGATCTGACTGCAAGTATGTCGGCAAATCAAGACCAATTAAAAAGTGATCTAGCTACAAATCAAGAACAATAGAAAATTGATTTAACGGCGCTGAAAAATGACTTAACTTCTAACCAAGAGGAAATTAAAAATGATCTTACTTCGGTAAAGACTAATGGAAAGTAAATGTAATGACATAGAGCATCGAAATGATGCTAATAAAGAAAAAAATTTGAGGCAGGTGAAGGCTAATTCATCGCAATGAAAAACAAAACTGCACATGGCTATAAATAAATCTCCTGTGCTTTTCTCAAAAACTGTGTCGTCATTTAAAGAATTTCTTGAAGTGGCTGAACTCGTAACAATTGGCGCACAACGTGGGGCTTCTTCAGGACTTTCTTGAAATTATCAGTGCGACTATTCGTATTTGGACCTGAGTTTATGGTGATTACTCGCGCAATAACGAACAGATGAAGAAACTATTAGAAGCAATAAACGTAGTGAAAAGTGATCTGACTGCAAGTATGTCGGCAAATCAAGACCAATTAAAAAGTGATCTAGCTACAAATCAAGAACAATAGAAAAGTGATTTAACGGCGCTGAAAAATGACTTAACTTCTAACCAAGAGGAAATTAAAAATGATCTTACTTCGGTAAAGACTAATGGAAAGTAAATGTAATGACATAGAGCATCGAAATGATGCTACAAAAGAAAAAAATTTGAGGCAGGTGAAGGCCAATTCATCGCAGTAAAAAACAAAACTGCACATGGCTATAAATAAATCTCCTGTGCTTTTCTCAAGAACTGTGTCGTCATTTAAAGAATTTCTTGAAGTGACTGAACTCGTAACAGTATTTTGCAGTAACCGACCTAAGCGAGGGCGATTTACTGCAAAAATAATTGGAATGATCGTAGCAGTTGCATTGTTTAAAAAAAAATAAATAATTTACTACCAAAGTCTTGTCGAATGAGCAGTTTTGCGTTAAATTCCTGAGAAATGTTGGCTTTCATTCAGACCACTAAAAACTTCAACATGAACGTTTTTTGTGAACTAAAGTTCAGGACGTATTGTTTCAAACACCACTAGCATCGCACTTTTCTATGACTTGGATAGATTTAGATTTTTACTGAAGCTTAGCAGATTTAGGAATGTGGAACAACTATCAGGAAAAAAAAGGAAAAGCTTGAAATTAGTTATACACTACAAGTCCCAATATAAAATCAAAAACGACGTGATCGTTTCGTTTTAATGTTCATAAGTTTTCCATTCGTTTGTCCACGTCAATTGACATTTGGCTTCGTAGTGACAATCACTTAACTTCCTTCTTTCCACGTTTTTTTTTTTTTTTTTTTTTTTTTTTTTTTAATTTAAACGTTCTTAAATTTAATAAAATGTTCTAGTATGTCCCCCCACCCAAAAAAATGATATTTATATAGAGATTTTTTCGATATTTGGAAACAGTTTTTGTATGTAATAAACATAGTTTGCTAAAAATTCCATACATAGAAAATTTTGATAGGTGGAAGTTCGATATATGGGGGTTCGAGTGCGTTTATATTTTTCATTGCTATAAAAAAATAAACGCGATTGTTGTGCTAAGATACGTAAAAAGCACAACAAAGCCTCGTTCAATGTGAGAAATCATACACTATGTCCACACATAATTTTAAACCCTTGTTATTTGGCTATACTTCCCCCAAACGAGGTAATTGACGGTGAGTGTTACGTAGTTTAAGTCAAAAAATTCTGCGTTACATAACTCGGTGACTATTAGTCATAATAATGTCAAGATTTTGTGCTCGAATTGTTTTTTTTTCGTGCTTGTGATTTCCTTAAAAAAATTTTTCGCTTCAAACTTTTGAAATCTACATTTTATTTTAAAGATTATTTCAACTTCAACGGAGACACGCTGTGTCTATGCATTTAGGATAAAGTACCCCAATTTCTTCCCCCTAAGTTTCTCTAAGTTTTCACCAGGTGTCGCCACTGGTGGTATTTTTTCTGGTTGCAGCCAAGAACACTATTTAATAGTGGAAGTTCATTGAGTCTAATCCGCTGCGTTGCTGTTTGGGAGCCCTTTTTTTTTTTTTTTTTTGATTTTTGAAAACTTGATTTAACGTAGTACTATTTGTAAATGCTGTTTTGGATTTATTAAAATGTGTTTATTTAGTTGTATTAAACATATTCGTTTAAAAGTAAGCTGTAAACTGAATGATCTGAGCGCTTTGCTACGTTTAGGTTCATTTCACGTAGAGCAGGAAGCCACCTTACTGACAAATATGATGTTAATATTTTCGTCCCCTACTAAAATTGGAGTAAAAACGTTGATGCAGAGTATCCTATGAGCCAAAACCGTTCTAATGAAGACAAACATGGAGATCCAGAGGTACGTTTTCCTCAATACACCTAAAGGCTAACCCAAAATGTGCTCTAGGGGAGCTGTGGCGCTTGTTGGAAGGTTTGAAAAAAAAATCTTACATTTGTTGAATAAGTAATTTATTATGAAAAAACTGCACAATTTGTGATGTTTTTCTTTAATACAGTTTGTGATCCGTATTTATTACTATTACCAAGTTTGTCTCTATTGGAGGGGGGACAACAGCATTTAATTGGAAATAGATCATTTTTTTAATCTGGTAAAAGGGCATTTTTTAAAAACTTTTTGTTAAGCAGGAAACAAATAGCGGTTTTTTTTTTTTTTAATTTAAGCTTTAATGTCATTTGCATTCGTGGTGTTACATAATTTTTTTTAAATTCATAGATCGTAAAAAATCTATTCAGAGACTAAAACTTAGAAGAGACGAAATATGGCGACTTTTCCGTATTTATAGTCGCCTCAGAGCAACAGTAAAACATCTTATCCCAGGAATAACACTGGGATATTCTACTGTTGCTTTGAATGGACGATATAGATACAGCAGTCGACAAAATTAGTAAAATTTTAGAAACCAGCAAGTCATTTCAGGTGCCGCAGAAGAATTATTTCTCTGAGTTTATAAGTAGATTTAGTGAAACTTGGCCTCTGGAAGATGCTTCCGTCGAAATGCTTCGTGTTAACCGAATTTCGCGTTGGCCGATTTCCACGTTTACTGAATTTTTTGTAAGCTTTTTTTTTTTTTTTTTTTTTTTTTTGCTTTTGTGACTCCGAAAATGTAGGAAGTTGTACAAAATTGTACACACAAGCATTTATATTTATAGTTTAAGTAAGAAGCTTATATTTATTATCTCAACGTAGAAGATTAAATTTTATTACCTGAAAATACATTAATGTAAAATATTTATAAAGATTTTTGCTTCAGTGTTCTGAAGTAACCACATGGCATCTAATAGAGTGACGGAAAATTCACATACTGTCAAAACAGTAAATGGCTTTTCGGACCATTTCTCTACGTCAGTGCATTTTCAAGCATCTGATTATTTTTTGATCGCAATGGTGGATTTTCACTTCAGTGTTGTGGGTAAAAAACACACTATTGCTTTGAGACCTTAAAACTCTACATGGAAAGAACAGCTGTCCAGAATTTAACAAATTTTCCTTTTCTCACGATGAAATTTTAAATCCAGTTTTGTCAGTCACTTGGTGAAGATTTCACAGTTCATCCAAGCTTTCAACTGTAAACATGGTCTACAGGTAAAGTTCGCACTTTCTTGAAGAAACGAGGTTTTCCAGATTTTCCTACAATGAGAGGAATTTTTTCACTGCCATCCATGTTGCTTGCGTTCAGGTGGCGATCTCTCAACTTTTGAAATTTGTTCCATGTAAAAGGATGAGGATTTTCTTCTCTTTTTTTTTTTTCAAAACCTTAAATTTTTCTTCGTCTTATACGGAAATCTGTCCAAATTATCTTCCTGTTAGACGACTGATTTAACAATAATTTGTAGCTTAATCTGACCGGAAAGGGCACTTTTTCGCTTTAAGCGAAATTTCGTGCTAATCGAGTTCATGTCAACGGGGCTTGACAATACTTCGCAGTGAAATGTGAAAGCAACCTCGCAGCAAAATCTTCACGTAGCTACACAGAGCAGTGTGAGTTATAAAAAACAAGCTCATTTCATCAGCTGCTCTTCCTTTTGCTGCGTTGGTGATTACGTTCCGGTGAAGTCATTTCTTCATTCCTTCGTTCCGAATTTCAGAAAATGACTCATCTCCAGTACAGTGCAGTCACACATGTTACTAAATAATATTTGAAGTTTAACATTTCTTGCAATGTTAGGGACACTAATTTTTATGCTGCTCATTTAAAAACTGATTGCTGTTTTTCATGGTTATTTTTTAACCCCCGACACACAAAGCAGGAGGGTTATAAGTTTGATGTGTCTGTGTATCTGTATACTATCTGTGGTACTATAACGCTTAAACGGATGGACCAATTTTGGAGGAAAAAACTGTTCGAAAGGAGAGTTGATCGCGAAAGTGTTCTTAGCTAAGTTGCGTCTTTGGATGACATTAATTAACGAAGATATTAATTAAAAACCTCTAAAAGGTTTTTAGCAATTTTGCAGGGAAAACATATTTAAAAATTTAGTACCAAAATTAAGAGTATTTTTTTCTGCGTCTGATAGAAAGTGTTTGGAACTTCCATGTTATATAGAATTCGAATTATAACGTTTTTCAAACAGGTTTTAAATACGGCTAAGCCTTTATTCACTCGGTTGGTAATCAAATTCACTGTTGGCCGAAAAGGAAATTAAATGCAATGATTTAAAATTTCTATCTGTTGCCAGTTTGTGTTTGTTAACAAATAAAATACTTGCAATTGATTTTTAATAGTGTAAGACTTTGAAAATGATTTTTTCTTTTCCTTCTTGATTCTACATTAACGACTCAGTTGGGGTTTTTTTAATTTTTTAATTTTTGAACTGAAATTATTGTTGTGTTATCTCTCCTTCTATTTAACAACCCTTGAAAATTGCATTGCATTTAATGGTTTACCCTATTTTTCGCCGACATTTTAAGTTTTATCGCCCCTTAAACATATCGAAATATAACTTTGAAACTGAAAAACGGGGGAAAGAAATTTTGTGTCGGCGAAAAGCAGGGGACTCCTTATAAACAGCTTTCATTTTATTACTGTTTTTCTGCTTGTTGCTTACTTTGTGAAGTAGAGAGTGCATCATTTGAAGATAATAAACTAATGTTTTATTTCATTTAATATATAATATCCCTCCATAGCTCTTCCTTTAAAAGTTGGATTTTTCTTTTTATATTTATACAAAATAGCTAAATGTATTCCATTTTTCCTTGAGAAAGCCGCAATTTTGTTCCAGATGTTTATCTATAAGATATATTGATTTAGTGATCTGCCTAACATTCAAGAAAAATATATTTTGAGAAATATTCTTATTTATGAAGTTATTGACCACGGATACTAAAAACGATTTCCAGATTTAAGAAAACTTGAACATAAAAGAACGGAAGCTGAGGAACATAGCATTAATATTTAACCACATATAATAAGGTGCACATCTGATATCTTTTCATTTCCGAACATTAACTTTAAAACCACCTGCTTATTCAACGAACAACCGATTATAAAAGACGTATCCATGATATTCGTAATCTTCTTTCTTTGAAGAAACTAGTCAAAAGAAGATTCATTTCTTGTGAAAGCGATTATTTCATCTTTGAAAACTGCAGGGTGTGTGTGTCTGTGTTTCTTTCTCGAGATTCCTAGTAAGTCATATTGAATTTTTGTAACTACACATTCTCACGTAAAACTCATTTTTATACTTTTAAAGAAAAAACAAGCTGATGTGCAAGCTTTTCAATGAAGTTTTGTTTGATATTTTTATGAAATAAGTATATTTGATGAGTAATAGTGAGTAGAAAAAATAAAGTGAACAATATTTAGTGCCACTTTTAGTTGTACGATGTTACTAGTTACGATCTTTCTTTCTCTTTCCCCTCCCCCTGAAAAAAGATCCTGTAATTGCTGCTGAAGTTTCTGCTGTCAAAAGGTAACGTCATCTCTCGTACATATGTCTCTAGGATTTTCTTCTAAAAGGGTTTAATGAAATTGCTGTGATTTTTAAAGTTTTTAGCAGTGAAAATTGTATTATGCTGCTTCATTTTTGCTTAAATTTCTAGTGCTAGTTTTAATGTTTGAAGATTTAATTTCTTATGTTGGTTTAATGTTGTAATAATACAGCGCTTCTCCCTTTTCTATTTTTTAAATCTAACACCGCAGTTTTGCGCTTATTTTTTCCTTAATAGTTTCAAAAATTACGCCTGAGAGTTTGTATTGGACTGTAGTCACATGATGTTTTCTTACTTATGTTTTCCATTACATATATTACATAAACGACTATTTTAATAAAGTGTTTGCTCAATCAACTATGAAGTGTAGCGATAGATAAAACTCATACCCTTACCCAGTTCCAAAAATTACGTTTTGAAAATGCGTTTATTATTATTATTATTATTATTATTATTATTACTATTATTATTATTACATAAGGAAATCCATAAAACCTAAAACAAAAAGTGGTTGGACAATAATTTTCAATGTTCCATTACTTTTAATTGGTTACCAAAATATATAGTTTTTTATTGAAATTACAAAGTAGTTTAAACAAAATAAATTACTTGTCCAGCTTTCATTTTAAAACAATTTTTCGCTGGTACATTTTCCTCCTTATACCACAGAAAACAGTTCAGTGATAAATGTAAATCAATTTAGTGTTGTTTTCGTATGTCCTCTTGGGGCTCTCTTTAACAACTGTTTAAAATTAGGTGTTTTTCCGATAATCTGGAAAAAAGCGAAAATTGTGCTCCTTTCTAAAAGTTCTGAACTATTAAGAACACATATTGAAAACATTCGTTGTATTAGTTTGCTTCTCTGTCTCGGGAATTGCTTGGAAAAACCGTGCATTACTAGACGCAACCACTGCTCGAGAAAGTCTTGTTTCCTAAGTAACGACCAATACGGTTTTACGCCTCAAAGATGAGCTGAGGACGCTTTGGTTCGTCTGTGTGATACTGTCAAGAGTGGTAAAAGCAAAAATCTTGTGACTGTTCTGATTTCCTTGGACATTAAAGGTGCGTTTGATAATGCATGGTGGCCTGGGATCTTACACCTACTCAGGAATTTCAAGGTTCCCCGAAAAAAATTTTATTTAGTTAAGAGCTTTTTAAATTGCCGTTCTGCTGAGCTCACCTTGGGCAATGTTACAGAAAGTCTTGTGTTGGAAAAAGGCTGTCCTCAAGGTTCAGTGATGAGACCCTTTTTGTGGAATCTTATCATGAAAGATTTTCTTTGTGGTATTTCAGAGATTCAGAGCTGCCAGAAAATTGCATTTACAGACGAGTTACTTATTGCTGTCCAAGACAACAATTTTCAGCGGGCCTGCTCGCTGTCACAAAGTGTGCTTGATTATGTTTACGATTGGGCTATTTCACACAAGTTGCGATTTAATCCGATCAAAGCCAAAGTCAAGAGGATTTATAAAATTTGCTTATAACTCAAGAAGTTAACCTAAAGTTTAGCGGTGTGCCACTTGAAGAAGTGCGGCGTTTCAAGTTCCTGGGCGTTATTGTTGATCACAAGATGCAATGGAAAGAGCACATTACTTATGTTTCTAGGAAAAGTGAAAAATTCTACTGATAAGAGCTTTCTAATTGATAAGAGCTTCGAAAAACACCTATGGTCGTAAAACAAATGTACTTCAATTGATTTATAAGCAAGCCATCGTGCCACTCATTTCTTATGCATACGGATCTTGGGGAGATTCTCTAAAAAAGAAGATTAACAAAAAACTTCTTAGAAAAACTCAGCGGAGGCTTCTTATTCGAGTCATTAAAGGGTACAGGAATATTAGCTATGAAACGGCTTTTGCTACCTCTGGTTTACATCCCATTGATTTGATTATTTTGAATAATCTTGAAGTCAAGAGGGGTTTCTATGGTTTCAGTTTGGGCACCCAGGACGAAAAACTTCTTTGCCTCATCCTGTCTGCAGGATACCTATAGAGCTTATCAGGTATTCAAGTGACGTGTTTCAGCAATACAAAACTATTTGCTTCACTGATGGGAGTAAGCTGAATGGAAGAATGGGATTCTCTTGTGGGCTTATGAGGATGGAGTCGAGGGAGCTGCTTTTCAACGTCGACTAAGGGACGAATGTTCAGTTTTTCAAACTAAACTTTTGGCCAGTAATCTTGTCTTTAAATTTATTCAATGCTCTTCAAACGTATGTAACTCTGAAGATTCTTATTTGTTCTGATTCTCTGTTTTCTCTCCACACTTTGCGGAACACCACCTGCTCAGAAAAACTCGTCGTCGAAGTTTAGTCGGTTTTGTACGCTATTTAAAATAGTTTTAAGATTCATTTTCCCTATGTTCAGGGCCATATTGGGAACCTAGGCAATGATAGAGCTGACGTTTTGGCCAAAGAAGCGACTTACTGGGATATTGATGCATCAATGTCAGTTCCGTTGTTTCAATTCAAGCATGAAGCCCCGGTTGGTTTTTTGCTAGTTTGGGACCATTTTAGAGTATTTCATAACCATCCAAACAGTCTGGGAGTGCTGTTTCTTTTTTTTTTTTAAGAACAAAAATAAGAGACTAAAATAATACCACCTAAATCACGGGTTCTTAATTAATTTTTTGCAAGTTTGAGACAGTCTGGGAGTACTAGTTATGTATTCTGTAAGAGCTAAACTGAGAAATGGAAACATTGACAATTAGCCTAAAGGAGTGTTGTTGTTGTTGTTTTTTACTGATTTTTTGCAAGTGTCTAAAAATGGGTTTTTTGGTTGATTTTTAATGTTTGATATCATCTGAGAGTATTTTATAATCTACTAAACAGTATGGGAGTACAATTTATGTGTTTTGTAAGAGCTGAGCAGATAAACCGAAATATTTCCAGTTTGCTTGAACAATGGGATTTTTTACTTATTTATTTATTTATTACTAGTGGTACCCACACGGCTTTGCCCGTAGTAGGAAATTAAAAGGTCATTTGGTTTGCCTGCATATTTACAAATAATGGATAATGAATTTCTCGCCAATTGGCTATGTTCAGTTGCTAGCCCATGTTACGGTTCCACGTTATGATAATTTCGTAATCTACTCCTATGCGCGATAATTTGTTGGGTAAAATATTATTGAAATTTAAATAAAAAAAGAACAAAATCCAATTTTCAAAAAAATCGCTTCTAGGTGCACACTCCCATGCAACAAACTAACTTTGACAAATTTCATGAAAATCGGCCGAACTGTCTAGACGCTATGCGCGTCACAGACATCCAGACATAGGTCTAGATATCCAGACAGACTTCCAGCTTTATTATTAGTAAAGAATTTGTAAGTCGTAAAAGCATGGGCATTTTAGTCGATTTTTCGTTAGTTCTGGGTCGTCAGGGAGAATTATATGACGTTTGAGCAATCTGGGAGTGCTATTTATGTATTCTGAGCCAAAACCAAAATCTGAAACAGTTCCAAGGTGCTTAGGGGATAGATTTTTTGATTGGCTTTCACAGATGTCACTAGCTGCGCAGTAGCAAAGAAACTGAAAAGGGCAAGGCAGACTCTCTTTTCTAACTTTCCTAACATTCAATTTGTTCAATTTTTCCGGTTTTAACTTGCCTAAAATACACTCCTGTTTGTGAAAATTGCAACACCAGAATTATTTACGCGACTAAGCTGAAAATTGCAGGAAATGTAAAGTAGGGCATGATATGCAGATGATTAGAATTGCATACAGGATAGCGCATGCGTATGCTGCGAAGCGCCCTCTGAACGGCGGATCGAACCAAATATAAATAGACGGCTGTAGCGAAGCGAGTATGATTATCGGTGGTTATATGTTAGAGTAAACGTTAACTGAATCTTTACTATGCCGCTTCGACGAAAGAAAGCAAAATTTGAGCAAATTTCGAAGTTTGAACGGGGCAGAATCGTCGGCCTTCGTGAAGCTGGATTGTCTTATCATGCAGTAACCGCTCGTGTGCAGCGTAATCATGTGTGCACAGCAGCACAATCATGCTTGTTTGGAAGCAGTGGACAGACGAGGGTCGGACAGCTCGGAAATCCGGGAGTGGACCCCGAAATGTGACGTCAGCTCACGATGACAGACACCTGGTGCGTATGGCGCTGATGGACCGCACAGCTTCTTCTAGACAATTGGCAGCACTATGGTCAATAGCTATAGGTGTTTCAATGTGTGCTTCATCAATTCGGAGACGTCTGCTGCAGCGGGGGGGGGGCTGCGCGCAAGGATTTCTTTATAAAGGATTCCTCTCACGCAAAACCATCGCCACCTGCGGCTACAATGGGCCAATGTGCATAGGAGCTGGCGTGCTGATTGGCAGCAGGTCGTCTTTTCTGACGAATCCCGTTTTAATTTGTGGCACCATAATGGCCGAATTCGTGTCAGGCACTATGCCGGTGAACGGCACATTCCGGAATGCATTATCGAACGCCACAGTGGACGAACAACCGGAGTAATGGTCTGGGGTGCCATAATATATCATGGACGAACACAATTGCTACGAATTCTGGGCAATTTGAACATACCCAATACATAAAAGAAGTTTTGCAGCCGCAAGCTATTCCTTTCCTGCAAGGACTGCCAGGGGCTGTATTCCAGCAGGATAATGCCCGTCCACATCTCGCTAGGACTGTCAAATCCTACCTTGCTTCGCAGCAGGTACAGCTTCTTCCTTGGCCTGCATATTCCCCGGATTTCTCACCGACTGTTCATGTGCGGGATTTCGTTGGGCGGCGTCTCGCTCGTAATCCTCGTCCTGTTGCTTCGGCAGGCGAACTTTGGTTTCGCATACAAACAATATGGAATACTCTTCCGCACGCAGATATTCAAACTTTGTTTCACTCCATGCCGAGTTGTGTGGCAGCTCTTATTCCGGCGCGTGGTGGTCACACAAAATACTATTTTCTATTTCTTTTTATAGTTTGTTTGGTTTGAAAATGTAATCATTTATTTGTACCATTACCACTCAACTGTGTATTAAATTTCATTCAACTATGATTCTTCCTTCATGGTGTAGCAGTTTTCACAAACTCGAGTGTACCTTCCGAAAATTTGTCACCGGCTCTCCGACAAATTGATTTACCATCAAATACTAAAAATTATAACTATTTTCTTTCACTAAATTACAATTATTTATAACGCTTGCAAATAACTGCCGAATTTCATCCACAAAATGTTATTTTTATAATGTTTCTTGCATCTTTTTCAGGAGGATGAATCTTAACGCGACTAACGCCACCTTCTTTGACAACCAGGCAGGACCAAATCCAGGAATTTTACGACGAACACCGTTGGTGAAGGTTCTAGGCTTATCTTTCACTTTCGTGTTGGGAATCACAAGCATTTTGGGTAACTTCGCTGTGATCTTTGTTTCCTACTGGGATGAAGTTCTTCGAGATCAAGCCAACAATCTTCTACTGGTCTATTTGGCATGTACGGATGTACTGACTGGTGGATTCGTTATTATTCCCTCTGCCGTCTCTGTTGCAACTGATTATTGGCCATTTGGTGACATTTACTGCAGATTTCAACATACTATGACTTACACGTGTATGTGTGATTTTTCGTTCACAGATTCCCTGATTGGCCTATACAGGACTCTTGCCGTGATCAAACCTCTGCAATATCACAACAGAGCGCTTACCAAAGGCGTCATCTATAAATGCATTTTTCCTTTCTTAATAATTATTGGTTTATTCCTACCAGTAATTTTTAATGACTGCATTCAGTATGATTACTCCGATGGGGCATGTACCGGTCAGATCAATCTGTCCCAAGCTAGATATGCGACAGTATTGGGAGCTACCATTTGCCATTACATTCCAGTAGTTGTTATGGGGATATGTTATTCAATAATCGTTGCTACAATCATTAGGTCAGATGAAAAAGTCTTGTTTGTTTGCAGAAATGTTCTTGAAGGCCCTCAAAGATTCCCTTTCTCAAACGATAGGAGAGCACGGGCTAGTATGTTTGTACTAGTTATATTTTACTACTTTACTTATTCCCCCTACATTTTTGGAAAGCAATTAAGATTAGTGTTTGGGATTACCTCTTTTGTGAAGTTTAATTACCTCCTGAACATATTATTCTACATGTCATCTCCGGTGAATCCTTTTATGTATAGCATTTTCAGAAAAGATTACAGAAAGGCCTATGAAAAACTTCTCGGCAGTTTTTAGCAGATGATTGAGAGCTGAAATTAAGACCTGAGTATACGCGTAGTTTCAGGCCCAGTATTTTACAAAAAAGAATATTTCACAAAGGCACAGACAGATACATATCGTCGCCTCCGATCAACGGTAAAACACCTAATCCCAAGAATAATAGTAAGATATCCTACTGTTGTTGTGAGGCGACGATATGTAGTTGAGGCTCAGATTTTCAGAGAACGCCATGCTTGAAGCAGTAAAAGCGTAGTGATAAGTAGAGAAAGCAAGGAATGTTCTGTGTAGTTTCAAGAGAGAAAAGGTGAAAATTTTCCATATTTAGCGAAGAGGAGGATAAAGGTTTCCATATTTGAAAAGTTTCATTGGCATTTCCTCCAGTCATGTGGCTAAAACTCATTTTATGGTTTGGAATGTTGGTTTCTTTGATGGTTTAATCCAGTGTTTCTTCAATTGTGTTCCGCTGAACCCCAGGGTTCCACAAAGCTCTCTCAGGGGTTCCGTGAGACTTGCATGTTTTCATTCCACATCTTTCAAATTTGTCACTTAAAAAATCCTTTCCCAAAATTAAAATTAAATTTACTTTTACTTTCGTATACTAATCTGAGCTTTATTACCCATCAGGGTTAGCCAAAATAGGAATAATTTGATTTTTCACCTGAAATTGTGCCTTTTTAGATACAAAGCACCTCTTTCTCACTTTTAAACACATCAATTTCGAAAAAAATCCCTAAGAATCTACTGCCTCCTAATAGCACCAAAGATAGTTTAAAAGTGACTTCAATGTTGAAAAACGTATGGAAGGACACCCCAAATTACTTTTCCTGCATTATTACCAAATATTGCCTAAAATTACGATTTCTGACGTAAATTTCAAATATTCTACTATTAATACTAGCCACTCTCCCAGTATGTATGGCAGCAGTTGAAAGCACAATTTTAACATTGAACGAATAAGGACCAATTTAAGTCAATACAACATATGGTGGCATCAAAGTCTCTGATTTATAAATAACTTTAAAAATTGTTGTAAAATAAGAGAAATTTTAGTTTTTAAGTTTTAAAAACTTTTTCTTTGCAAATTTTAGTGAATTATTAACGCTATTGTAGGTAAAACACATTAGTATTTCTTTTCCTAACAAAGAAAATATTTTAATCATACAACTCATGCATAAATTCTGAGGTTATTTATCCCTATTAAAAATACTCAGACTCACAAATAGGCATAGGCGCCTTGTACGAGGGGGCAAGATGAGCAATTGCCACTTTCAACAGTAAAAGGACTTTACCCTTCCACTTTTCTACATTCGAAACTAAGGGTCGAATGGTTTACGCGGATTTTTTTCAATGAATTTTCAAAATTTTATGTTTTAACTTGGGAAATTTTAGGCATTACGGTTTTATGAAACAGTTAATTGAGTCAAAATTAGTATATACAGATGTTGTTCAGTTTGTGTTTTTAACCGTCAAAATAATTATCTATAAGATACGAATTTGTAACTCAATTAAAAATTAAATGGTGTTTTTAAAAACTAAATAGCCTGAAAATACTAAAAAGTTTTGAGACAATTCGGAGCGAAAAAAGCGCTTGCGTAAAGGTGCTCAGACGTCAACGAGTAAACTTGCTCTGTCGCAAAGTTTCGATTTATTTTTAACGTGCAAAATTTTTTATTAACATTTCAGTTCATACAAATACAATTCCCAAAAAAAAGAATAAAATTCTGCTAATTTTTATATATTTGCTCTTTTTAAACTAAGTATTATTTATTTACAATAAGCTTCGAAACGTTCAACTCAAAATTTACTCGACTTGGTAAGAAACAGATTATTCTTTCTGCATGCTAGACCGAAGCTCGACTGATGCTCAAAAACTTGTGAGGATATTTGCTAAGGAGCAGCATCAATCTTTTATGACTGTGGGCTCTCCAATTATAATTCGTTTTGAAGAAAGGGCGCTGCATAAACGTGAATTGGTATACTATATAGTGATGATATGTTTACGTGTTGAAAGAAAAAATTGACTTAATAAGTGCTAGTTTTATGCTTTTTTCATAATATTACTTCGTAAAAATTAAAATGGAACTTTAATTTTGTAGGAGGGAATCTTCTGTGGCCATCAGCTTTTTGAGTCCGTTTCTCGAATTTTCGGAAGAAGGTCAATTCATTAATAATGACTAAAAATTCAACTGCCCAATTTTTAAAGATGAATTTTAGCTTTAAGTGTGTGTCTGTCACCAAACCTGCCCCTCCCCGCACCTCCTTTGACCCCCCCCCCCTTTTTTGGGGCACAGCCGCCTATGCAAATAGGAGTTATTGGTGTTCTATGATAATAAAAGATGATTAGCAGTTAGCAATAATTACCATGGTCAATAAAGAAGTCTATTTAATCATCACTTTAACGGCAAATAGTTAATGTGATAGTCTCTTTGAGATAAGAAGCTGGACTCGCTCTAACAGAACCTTGGCTAAACCATTGCAAAGTATTAACAAAAAAAGTAAGGGTTCCACAAAATAAGAGAGCATTTAAAAGGGTTCCACTGATCAAAGAAATTAAGAAACGCTTGTTTAATAATACTTTCTCCAACGCATTAACCACTATGTTTGAAATATGTCAAGACGATGCAGGCCGCTCTGACTGGCGCCAGAGTAGGCCCGTTAGTGGACGCGCTCATGATACAGAGGGTGGCCAAATTATTTTACTCAAACAAACTTTTCTTTTTTTATTTGAACACATTTTAAAGTTTATTTAAAATATTAATTAAACATATTAAACGGAAAGTATATTCTGATCGATACTATAAATAGACAAAAAATAATTATTTTATGTTTAGTAACTCTGCCTTTTGCTGCTATCACGGTTTGGATGCGGGGTGGAATGCTTTCAATGCATGATATGGTTACTTGAGTTATCTAGTATTATATATAAAATCGTGAATATTTTTCCAAAAATCATTTTAATGGACACTGACACTGCCATCTGTCACATTTAAAATAATAAAAAAACACTAAAGTGAAGTGTTTCCAGAATAAACTTTAAACTTTTAAATAAACTGTAAAATGTGTTCAAATAATAAAGCTACGAAACAACAATAAAAATACAGAAAAGTTTGTTTGAGTATAATAATCTTGTCACTCTCTGTATGTGGAGCAAACATACATAAGCATAGGTGACATCAGGTCGGTTTGTATCTTACGTTACAGCGTTGCGTATTCTTAAAATCTGAGAATTTTGAATTACTGCTGGAAAACTGGTAAATGAGCAAAATAAATGAGCAATGCAAAAATGTTTTTTTCAAGCAGTTACTTTTAAAAGTTTGCATATTATATGCACTGACGTATGCTGCAAAGCGATTCAAATGTTATTAGAAATGTATTAATGTTTTTAATTGCTTGGATCAAGTCGGTCAAGTTATCACCTTCACATGCTTTGCTTTAAAATTATAAAACTTCGTTAGGCGTATTGAGTTTCAGATATAAAACACAAAAAATTAACTTTATCGTACAATTATTTCGCACAGAACTAAATGAGACTGCTATTCAGCGTGGTAAAGTCAGTTTTCCATCTATATCCGCAAGACATCGACCTCAAAGTATTTTATTTAGTTTTTTCTTTTTAAAAAATTCTTGCTTCACAAGATGTTCCTTTTTTTTTCCTTTTGGTAAAAAGAAAAATGCTATTTAGTGGGAAAACGACATCAACTTCTTTCTTGTATTTTAAGGCATTTACACTTCGTAAATTTCAGCTATGGAGGTCACTTTTATACAAAACATAGCAAAATTTACACACATTTTAAGTGTATGTGTTTGTATCTTGAGTGATTATTTACATACCAAATTTCATAATATACTGTCGATAAATGAATGTGAAACTTTTGGAAACATACTTTTATAAGTAATTTACACTTTATGAATGTGTCGTCCGTATCAGAACCATATCCTTGAAAACCACTAACCATCTGTTTTATAGGGAACTTATTGACTATTATTTTGACAACTTTTTCCCCCCTTTTTTTCCATTTTTTTCTTTTTTAATTCCTAACTCAGTGATTCTCTAAAAGTCGATTTAGAACTGTAAAATGTCAGATAATGTTATTTAATCTAAAAAAAACTTACCAATATGGGTAACTGATCTCAATGTCGACGTAGCAAATTAAGATGACAATTTAGTGCCGAAAAAAAAATTACCGTGTTTGCAGTACAGAAAAATTTGAACCATAAAAAATAAGCGATTGCAGTGCCAATTTGTACACCTCGTGGCGTATGGTGCGATGCATATGAATCTCCATACCCGCTAAACTTTCGCATTCCAATTGGTATAGTAATGGATAACGAAGTTTCCCTGAATACCGACAGCCTAGGTTCGGACCCAGTTGCGCACATTTAATCCTTTTTTTTACTCAGCGCAACTAGTCGCAACGTTTTCGTTTCTTCTACCGTTAAATTTCAGAAACAAATTTAGCAGGGTACGCTGTACTGATCTCTGCTGCGTCTCATGCTGCAATTATCTACATTACTGTCCCGTTAAACTTTTCATGCATACATTTTGCCTGTAAATTTTTCTTAGGTTCTAGCTTGTAGCATCTGAGCATCTTAGTTCATATATTTGATAATGTTTGTTTCAGTGGCCGTTTAAAAATGCATTATTTTTGCACAACTTGTGAAGAAACTTTAAAAAATAGGTTGGATAAACGAGAAAATGTGTACTTATTTCTAATTTGATAAAAATTTCTTTTTTTACGTGCATATTTTTTTAAGTATCTTACTATTTATTTTACCCTTCAGAAAATCTCACTTTATCCCTTTGGAGGTAATTACCCTCCGATAGAGAACAGCTGATATACCTCCTTTTTTCTCGTTATTTTCGTAAATTTTAAATATTTCCAATTTTACGAGCGTCGCTGATGGAGTAGTACGTTTATTTGGAATCTAAAGGGCCAGTCAATAAGAATTCACAAACAGTTAGTCATTTTCTGATGGTTGATGTATGGCACCATTTAGCGCATTGCATCTTACTTTCACCACACTAGAGACTCGAGTGTCTCTAGTGTGGTGGTGATCTTATCTAATGTTACCCAAGCTCTTACTTGCCACCCAACTAGTGACGTCATTGTATAAAAACATCACAAACAGGTATGATTATGATTTCAGCCGCTATATATACAGGCCGACGCATCAGCTTAAGTTTAGCCATTTTGGATCGGATTTTTCATTGTTGCGGAGCTAGGGTTACCTGAGTAAAGTTTCGGGTTTTGCCAAATTGGTCAAAAATAATATTTTATTTAATAAACAATTCACGTGCAGCTTGTAATTGCTCGCAGTGAAAAATCACCAAACGGGAGGACTCGCCAAAGAAGATAACCACTCAAATAGGAGCTCCGATCCAAAATGTCTGATCTTAAACTGATGCGACGACTCATATATGTAGGGGCTTTTGATCATATTTACTCCCAAAAATGTACATCCTAGTAGTTTAGAAGTGCACGTTAGAGAAAACGATGCCAAAAATGTGAAACAAAAGTGCCAAATATGTGTTACAGGTGCTAATGGTTGTAAGGACTTACGCAGTACTTTGTACACTATATTTATTTCGAAAAATTGCCACTAAAGTATTTTAAGCTTCGATGTAGTGATTAGAAAGTAATAATTATTGTGAAATTGAACCAATCAGTACATCAGATGAAAAAAAGTACACCTTATTTCAGAATAACCCATTGAATCAGATAGAGTTCCCGTTTTCATTCTGATGCTACTGCATTTGAGGCAAGGAGAAGCAAGGAAAGGTAAGCGGCAAAATACAAAATTTTCATATAAACAGTAAAAAAGTAGGGGAACATTCCTTCTGTCTTGGAGCAAGAGATAGTACTAGTAGCCCTGCTAGGCGCTGATATACAGCATGATTTTAAAAAGTATATATATCAATGAAAGCCTATACCTAGGATGTTATCTTTAAACTCGATTTTACTCAAAACATGAAAACGTTCATGTACATCTCTTTGCTTCTCACTGTCTCATATGTGCTAGAAATATAGCACTGAGATCTGTGAAGCAGAGTAATAAGGCGATATAAACAAACATTATGCTTGTAAGATGGTCGGAGTAAATGTTGATTCCTTAGTGAGAATATCATTACTTCGAGAGACAAATCAGACAAATTTCTTCTACTGGAAAGATCTTTAACGAAAACAGAATTTTCAAGAAGGATTTTTTTTTAATGATTTTATTACATGAAAACTATTGCATTGGTTTCCTCAACAAATACAAAATTATGCGAGCTGAAGAAATACAAGAATTTTTTGTGCTTTATGTACGGTAAACTGACCAGTGAATGATCAATTACGCACAATTACGTTTTTAAAAATTCAATCATATTTTATAAAACTGTAGCAATTGCAACAAGTCAGTAAAACGACATTCTTTCACTAAAACATCAGTCATTACAGGCTCTTTTCGCTTATTGAAATGCCTTTAGAACCACATATTGCACTCGTTAAAAGCAAAGGTGCAGGTGGTTAGGTGTTGGTGTTTTACGTCCAAAGGCACAGGTTCGGACCTCTGGCTCCAGTCGGTGGATTTTCAAGATGCACAGAATCGACAGCGACCTAGGGTTAAGCGGCATGTAAAAGATCTTTTAAGCATTCGTTTCATGATATTTTATCGCGGAAAAACAGGTGATACAAAACACTGCATGATCAACACAAAATATTTACAAAATACAAAAAAAATATAATGAAAAATGTTTTTGATCTGTTATTTAAAACGAGCTTATGTGTGCATCACATGACTTCCTTTTGCACCAATTTAATGTTATTTCCCCATTATTGGCAATTTTAATATGATTTAATAATTAACTTTCTGAATATCACCAACAGTGGCGAAATTGAAACCAGATTAAAAAAAAAAAATTGCCGAATTTGTCGACAAGTTGGCGAAAAAACTTGGCAATCAAAAGACTGGCGATATATCGCCAAGTGTCCGCAAAATTATAACACCACTTGAGTTGCATCGGAACTAACAATGATTTCCTCGAAAGAAGGTGCAAAAGACTCTTTTAGAAACTCCCGAATGCAACCAAAAAGGGAGGTGCACAACTAAGATTCCACTAGGAGTCTAAGTACCAAATTTCAACTTTCTAGGACATACCGTTCTTGAGTTATACGACATACATACGCACATACATACATACGTACATACAGACGTCACGAGAAAACTCGTTGTAAATAACTCGAGAATCGTCAAAATGGATATTTCGGGCGTCTTTACGTTCTAAGGTATGTATGCACGTGTAGTCGGTTCGAAAAAAAACTGGGCTACCCCCCCCCCCCCCCCCCACTGGGATCGGGGCAAGGTGGTCCAAGCAGCTAGGTCGTAATCTGAACCTTTTAATTATTAGTGTATAATATTTTTAATTTTTACTATGAAAATTTTCCCTCGAGGTACTCTAATAGCTTTGACTAAAAAATAATAAATGTCTATATTTAATTATTTCTTCTCTTTCAAATCTTCGAAAGAAAAAAGATTCAATTAACACTAGTCTGATCTACAATTTCGTCAAATTTAAACTTTGTTTTGACACATTTTATTACATCACTATTTGATCACTGATAATGGAAAAAACAACTAAAACAAAAAGACACTATAATAACTAAATAGCATTAAAAAGTAAAATAACTTTTACTCAGTAAAATTGTGCTTAAAAAAGCACTAATATTGTTTTTAAAATCAGTTTTCATTAATAAATATTCTAGCTAGAGATGTAAAATTTCCGGAAGTTTTGAAGTGGAGGGGAAAAAAAAAAACGGTTTTTACTGTTTTTTTCGGGAAAAATTGAAAAAAATGGAAAAGTTGATTTTTTTTTCAATGAATAAAATAGGGTTTTTTAATAGCTCTTTGTTTCTTAAACATATAAAGAGTTAAGCATTGAAAATTTGCAATCCACATATTTTCTTTTTCTGCTTGACAAAAGTACACATTAAGGTAACTTTAATTCGAAAAAAAAAGACCTTTTTGTCTTATAACTGAGAGCTTTCTTGGTCATCCACCAGAAAAAAGTCAAGTCGTCGTTCAACCAATAATATTGGGTAAGGTGTGACTAATCATAACAATTACACTTTCTGTTTTAAATTGCCTTTGAAGCTTGAAATAATAATTGTAATTTTTGACTTTCAAACATGATTGATATTGTTTGAAAGAAAAATAAACATATTTCCCTTCCTTACAATGTAACTTTACTGTGTGAAAATGAAAGCTATTGAGTTTTTATTTTTTCTAATCCAGTCTGAGTCCAAATCAAAACTAAATTAGTTTTTTCGTTTTCTTTCCAACATAAATCCAAAATCAAAACTGCGTAATGGTTTCTGAAGCTGAACCAAAACTTAAAACTGGAGTTTCAGTTCATTTATGCGGCCGTGCTATGTACAGTAGTAAAAGTAGTCATACTTGCACTTTTGAACAAAACTGAGTTATTATAACCAAGTTTTTCTCTGTTTCGTATTTACTTAATAAATAAAATGTTTTAGGGTCATTTGATCAAGAACTATTTTTTTTTTTTTTAATTTAAAAAAAATGACTTCTGAATCAAATATATGGAAAAGCCGAACTTTAAAACACAATGTCTCAGCTTGAGTTCAACTGCAGTTTCCACTTTTATGCTTAGCACGGCAGAATACATGGTGGGGCAAAAAAGAAAACTCGGACAAAGATAGCATTATCGCATGGAAGTAAAGTAATTTCATTTTAATGAGTTTTATTTATTTTTGTTTCTCACTTTATTAGAAAATAACTTACAATATATCTCCTAGTTTATGTATTGTTTTTCGGTTTTCTTACACTTTTAAGCAAAAGACCTGCTTTTTAAAGTTGTTTAACAAAGTAGAACGACAATTCGTTTGCTTCTTGTGCCTTGGCAAACAGTATTTGATGCGGTATGCCGCTTCAGGTGGCTTAAAAATGATAGTCGATGTTCAGAAAGTGCATAAAAACGAACAGCGAGCGTTTCAGTTAATTGTCAGGTCATCCAAACGAGCGTTCAATGAAATCCTTGGGTTTACACGGGAGAAATCGTTCGTAAGATAGGAAATTTGTGACCTATAAGAGCGAATAAGGGCAAAAACAACTCAAACAAAAGTTTTACGAGTTCCAAAAAGTTCAGGCATTCGTACGACTCCAAAGATACCAGAAAACGTTTGAGATAGGTACACACTGGAAGAGATACCCTTCTTTTCTTTTCACTCCAGGGTGCCCCGTACCTATCAATATTTATGGTTTAACCAGTCGGATGGGACCCCGAAGAGAACTCTGATTCTTTGATCCAGAAGAGAAGCCGAGCAATCCCTGGTCCAGCACTCCTAGAGGTATCTTTTCATTTGGAGGTTTTTGTGACCACGAACATATTTAACGTCCCCCAGTCACTATTAATGAAGACGGTGGATCTTCGACCAGCCAGGATTGAACCCGGGGCCCTCCGGTCACAAGTCCGATGCCTTACCAATCAGGCCACCACGGCCTTATAGAATAACCTTTCACTGATTTACCGTTCAACCAGCTCATAACCCCCAGAATAATAGGATTTGG
The DNA here is from genome assembly GCF_026930045.1 of Uloborus diversus. Lineage (NCBI taxonomy): Eukaryota > Metazoa > Arthropoda > Arachnida > Araneae > Uloboridae > Uloborus > Uloborus diversus. The sequence goes on along the minus strand of NW_026558168.1, from coordinate 1,602 downwards.
TTTGTAGACACTCCAAGCACCTTAGAAAATGTTAAACATCGTCAAAATCCAATGTCTGTCTTTGTCCTTGGTGAACTCAGCACAAGCGACAAAAAAAATCTGGTTTTTTTTTTTTTTTTTTTTTTTTTTTTTTTTTTTTTTTTTTTTTTTTTTTTTTTTTTTTTTTTTTTTTGTGGATGTGGGCCATAAAATGAATCAAAAAGTGTACCAGAAGGACATTTTAGAAGCTGTTGTATTTCTGTAGACCTACGAGCACCTAAGCCCAGCAATGTAGACTGGACATTTCAATTTGACTCACACCAGTTCATACGGCCAAAAAGACAAGAGTGGTGCAAGGCACATTGTTTTTGACATGATATCATCTTTAGAGTGGACGCTCTACTCGCTAGTTCTTAATTCCATTTATTACACTGTACGGCCAGTTTTAGAGTCAAAGTTCTACCCTAAGCTACACATAAGTTTGGACTCTCTAGACTAATTGCTTTATAGGGAATAGGAGTGATTAAAAGACTTGCGGCTCTTGAATGAAAAATTCAATAAGCAGTTGCAACTCTGTATTACTTCAAAAGGCGGCCAGGTAGAAACCAATTAATATATGGATGCTAAAGGTCTTCTCTTAATATTATTTTTTGTGTTGTTTTAAATTTACTTACTTTTAATAATGTTACATGGAATTTTTTGCCGCAACTTATACATTTAGTTTGCACAGTCAGCAGAAACTTAGTTCTGTAATTAAAGTTAAGCTTGTTGATTTATGACAAGGATAAAAATAAAATTTTTAAAAATCCCCGACTGAATCGCAACTGTAGAATCAAGAGGGAAAATTGAAAACCGTTTTAAAAGCCTTATATTATTAAAAATCTATGTCAAGTACTTTATTTGCTACTAGGATGATTCCGCTTGTCAACCCCCGGAACTGATTACTTTGCATTAGATCATTTCGTGGTTAAAACTCGCTTCGATCGCTCATTGATCTTTTAAAGATATTTAGTTTAATTACCCCAAGCAATATAAAGGTTTTATTGGCAAATTGTAACGTTAACCTCGACATTTTCCTAAAAAAAAAGTTACAACTTGCAAGCTGCTGTCAATCAACGTCCAGCCATATTTTTAACACGCTAATATTATCTTCACAGGTATCCATCTTTTAACTTGCTTGGGTACGCAATCGAGTATTTAAATTCAATTTTTATCCCCTCCCTGTGCTTGGACTCTTTAAAGGTGAGTATGTGACCTGATACCTAGTGACTATTCAGTATAGAGTCAGGTGGCATAAAATGGGTATAAAATAGCCTACTTTTGGATTCTCACTCTTCATTCAAAAATTCTTCGGATATTTTTGCCAAAATATTTCGTTTCTTTTCTTTTTTTTTCTTTTGCTTTATATATACACTAGTGGTACCCGCACGGCTTTTCCCGTAGTAGAAAATTAAAAGGTCATTTGATTCGCCTGTATATTTACAAATGATGGAAGATGAATTTCTCGCCAATTGGCGTTGTTCGTTCATTTGCTCGCCCATGTTACGGTTCCACGTTATGATAATTTCGTTATCTACTCTTCCGCGTTATAATAATTTGCTGAATAAAATGTTCTTAAAATTG
>NW_026558167.1:0-28662 GCF_026930045.1 Uloborus diversus | reverse complement strand
GGCCAAGTTTGAAAATGCCAGGTTATCGGGAGTGCTCCCACCACGTTTTTCGCACAGCGTTATTTTCGTCCTGCTAGCGTGAAGCCAAGTTTTCTGGATTTGGCAGGCTTATAGTGCGCCGACTTTTTGGGACTCTACTATACCAGAAATACCGGATGTAAGTGGAAGTTCACTCACAGTGCTCAATGATACTTACCAAATAAATTGTTTTTGAAAATGGCCATTGTCTTCGTTTACTTAAATCGTATAAGTCTCTGCAAAACTTCGAAATCATCTTAACACAAGCACACAAACACCACTCACTGGCTTTTCTCGTGACTTTATCCACAACACTCGCAGACAAGAGGAACACTGGCAGGCTATGTGTAAAAGTTAGGATATGGAGATTGACTCCTCGCCAGATGATCGCCGCACTCTCTTTATACAGTGGTGGACATAATGGGGTCGTTTCCAAAATTTTAAAAGTATTTTTTTCTGAAAGAGCATACTTAAAAACATAGAATCTAACTATTTTTTAAATATTTTCTTTAAGTTTAATATTTTTAAAAAATTACTTAGTTCGGTGCTGTTTCATCGTTTAACGCTTCTACCGATGACATCACAAATGATGAAATGCCATTCAGTGTTGCCATTCACGGTCCAAAATATTTAATTCGCATCTTTACTCACGTGTATCGGCAATGATGTGGTTGGTAGCAAGCGTAGAGCGCAATTTTATTCGCTGCTTGATTATCATAACGTGGAAACGTAGTAGAAAGATGCGGCAAAGTGCATCATTTGTGACGTCATCATTACCACGCCTTGTTTGAAAAGCGGACATTTTAAAAAATTAATTTAAAAAAAAACTGTTGGGAAAATAGAAGTATTTTCTGGGTCCATGTTTTTTTTTTTTTTTTTTGCTCATTCTAACCATTTCAATGATTAAAAGTAAGACTTTTGACTGAAGGAAACCACCCCATTGTAAGACACCTATGTAATTTGACAGATAGTGAAAGAAAAGATTTAGAGCTTAAAAATGTTTTAACAAATGCGTCAAAAACATCAATTGATTCTGTTATCACATCGTCGCTTAAGAGCAACACTAAGATGTCCTACTGTTGTTCTGAGGTGACGATACATAATTATTTTGTAATCATGATATTTTCCTACAATTTATCAAAAAACTTAAAAACAATATGGACAAAATTATAAGACACGAACCGTTTTTTCCAAATACAATGACCAAAAGCTGTGGGACACTTTCAAAAATTCACATTTTAAAGGATTCCTCAACAAATAAAACACCAATTGCTTTGAAAGTTTTGTCGCATAAAAAGTACAGTAACATATTGAGGACAGCAAAAATGTTTTTTGGTCATCATTCATTGTAAACAGCTGAGAATAAGCTCTAAATTTTAGAAATTAGTTAAGCTGACTATGTACAATCACTTTTCATACTTTTAAGAAGGTATCACTGATATTCACGAAAATATAAGCATTTCTTTCAAAACCACAAATTTTATATTTGAAGGTTTTTTGACTCATATAACACGCAAATTTTTTCATTGAAGCTTATAAAACTTTCAAAATACTTGACAGCATACAAGAGAAGCAAAATACTAAAATTTGAATTTAAAATGTTGAAAATTTGATAAAATATGGACATTTAAAGCAATTAATTTATCACTGCGCTTGCGCGAAAGATAGCAATTTAAAACATCCATCATCTATTACTCAACTAACTCCTTCAACTCATAAAAAAAATTAGAGTTCAATATCTTAAAAATTCGGAAAATTATCAGCAAACTAATAAGCCGAATTTTAATAACTGTTGGATGGGCTACGAATTGCAAGGGATCGTTCGCAAATAATCTGTTTTAATCATGAATCACACTGAACGATTGCAAGCAAATGCAAACCTTTTCAGGACTTAAAGAAACACATTGCGAAAATTTCAGCGAAATCGGCCGGGTAGTTCTCGAGTTTTGCGAGTTCAAACACATAGACGCTTTTTGGACTCTTCATTTTATACTATGTAGAGATGGCTACTTCTGTATGTATGTATGTATGTATGTTCGAGGTAATCTTCAAAACTACTGGACCGATTTTAACCATTTTTTCACCATGGATAGTTACATTATCAGGGAGCAACTTAGGCTATAATTTATTCCTAAAAATCTTAGTTTAAAAACGTTATGATGGAAAACAGTAAATGTCATGTAATTTTCCCCCCAATATTAAACGTAATCATAATGAAAATTTTGAATCAAGGCTTCTCCGGAGAAAACATGAGTTTAAGTCATTTAAACATTTGGAGACTCTACTTTTTGCACACTTAGGGAAACATAGTAGAGAGCTTTTTTTTTTTTTTTCTTATTGTGTGTATGTACTATTTAATTAAATGAAGCGCACGGTTTTTTTAGTGATCTTTGTTTTTGTTAGTTCATATTTTGGAAATTCTTCAAATTTTTATATGCTTCAATTCGTGCTTTCGTTTCTAAATGAATACACGTTCGTTCTTTATACTTATTGCTATTTTAATTTTATGGGTAAGGAAGACGCTCGATTTTACATGCTTTGTTTTATGTTTAAACCGTCCCATTTTTTTTAAAAAGCTTTTAGGTTGTAAGTGCAAGCAACCAAAAATCATTCTGCATCAGTCACAATACAATTTAAACATACATAAAAAGAAGTTTACTGCTCAATCAGCTTGTGAGAAAATTAATAGGATATTTTTTGCTATGTATATTGCTAGTTAAAACACAAAAAGGAATAAAATAAAATTTGTTTTTAACTTTTTAATATTTCCATTTAGTAGTCGTAACTATAATCGACATCAATGTTCTGTAACCGTTGTCAGTCATGTTCTCTACCTCTCAAATCGTAGTCATATTCGTAAGCAAATTTTAAAAGCCATTATGATTGAAATCGTATTCTCATTATTGTCCATTTTTGTGATCTTAATGATCCGACCTTCTCCAAGCTTCAAACACATATGCATGTGTTTATGCCCATATGCAATATCGAGCCAGCGTAGTTATCCCATATATGCATTTAAACGCACAAATAAATATTGATGTCAAATTATGATTTTCAAGTTAGTATATCTTGCATAAAATTGATTGTTTCCGACATTTTTAAAAGGTTTTTTTTTCTGAAAGAGCATGCTTAAAAACACAAGTTTTAACCATTCTTTAAATAATTTGAAAAAGTTTAGCATTTTTTTAAAAATATTTTAATCGGTGAGCAGATTCAATTTCATTTTTTACACTTCTGCTCATGACATCACAAGTGATGAAATGCCATTGACTGAGATCATCAACGCAGAGCTCAATATTTTGGCATTAGATAAAAAATAAAAATATTATAACGCAATGATATTAATGAATTTCATGTTTGCTTCTGAAAAGCCTTCATTCAAAATTTTCATTATGATTGTTATTAATATTACTGTTCAATTGCAATCTTTTTTAAACAATGCGTCTCGTATGCTAAAGCTACCAGTTTGTTTGGCTCTCTTGGCTCCTTTAAGAGGTTTTCCGCCTCAAGCTCAGTTACTTCCTATTCCGGGTTGATGAGTGCTAAAAAGCACAAAACTGCAATCCTCGGATGGAATAACTGAGCTGGCGGTGCATTTATGTATTTCTGCCTTAGCCCTGACTTAGGCCGGTAACTTGATGCAAAATGCGTGAACATTCAGCGTGCTAATGGAGTAGCGTGCCAAAGGACATCACTTCTGACGTCATAAAGACCACACCTTTTTTCCCCAAAATTGGACATAAAGAAAATTAAATAAAAGATAACTATTGGGAAAATAAAAAAAATTCCTGGCTCCATAGTTTTTTTTTTTTTTTTGTTTATTCTATTAATTTCAGTGAATAAAAGTAGTACTTTTGACTGAAGGAAACAGCCCCATTGCTAAAACATTGCAATCATTTCCAAAGCATTAAATCAAAAATCATAATTTTTCGAGGTATGACGTTGTTGCCGCAAATAATGATTTATATAATATACATACATTTTTTATGTCTTAACGTTATTTTTTTCACGTAAAAGGAAATTTTAATGAATTCTGTAATAACAATCAAAATTGTAACCGGCATATCATAATCGTAATCGATTACATATTTTTCCAGCTGTAATCGATGGCTAAAAATTTTCATCATAATCGTAATTGTTATCTACTATTTTTCATGCTCTTAAACATAATCGTAATCGATGACATTTTTCTCGTAATTGCCATCAAGCCTGGTTGGTTTTCACTGAATGGGAACTCTAAACGGAAAACATTGTTGAAGTGAAACTTTTTATGCGAGGGCTTTGAAAGCCTGATCGGCAAACTTTTGTATGACGGAAGTGACGTAGTTATTTTCGGTGGCAGAAAGCGTGGGCCACGCAAAAAGTCTATTCTATTCTATTCAAGAGTCACAACTGACTTCAACTGTATTTATGTCGAGGACTGCATACTATGTGCCTTGCCTCTATTATTTTATATACCGATAGATGGCAGCACCATCACCGGATCGAACAGTTAGTGAGAATTTTGAACTAGCCCAGGAGCTAATAGCTACCTAGTACTAGCACCCCCAGAGGTATCGTTTCACTTGGAGGACATTGAGACCACGAGCATATTTAACGTCGCCCAGTCCCCATTAATGACGACGGTGGGTCTTCGACCAGCGAGGATCGAACCCGAGGCAATCCGGTCCCGAGTCCAATGCCTTACCGATCAGGCTACCACGGCCGCAAAAAGTCCCACATGCGAATTTTTCGTTTTCTTTCTTTCTTCTTGTCCGAGGTTGCGTGTACTACGAAGAAGAATATGCACAGTGACACATATGTATGTAATTTTATGTAAATAAATGAATGATAAACACAAGCTGTACTATTCAAAAAGAATTGTTGAATGATTTTAAAATGTTTCCCTATGCTAGACAAAAGTTTCTCTTCTATCGTGTGTCTTCACGACACAACATGTCCCCCCCCCCTTTCTTTTTTTTTTTTTCTTTGTATGACAAACAATGATACACAACCAGTGGCGGCGATTTGGAGGGGGGGGGGAATCTCCTACCCACTTTTTATAGGTCATTTATTCATTTGATTTTCTAACTTAAGAACCAATAACTTGAACAAGCCATACTTGTTTAATGAAATTTTTACCAAGGGTTTGTGACATGTCAAAATACTACGGGGTAAATAATGTAAGTCTAATTCATGTCTAAGTTTATCTTTGGGGAAATTTATGGTATACAATTCATCAAAAACGTAAGAACAAATTTTGTTAAACTGTTGGATTTACATCAATTACCACTCATATGCTCTCAAAACTAGCCTTAGCGAAATTTTGTACGTTTTTTTTTTGCCCTCCCCCCCCCCCCTTTTTCCAGTTCCAATTGCCGCCTCTGTATACAACCATTCAAAACTAATGTCTGGGCACATTTTGAAATTAGAATGAGAATTGATGATTTGAAATTTACGTTTATGTTCGTTCCTGCCCCCATATACGAAATCATAAATCATGGCCTCCAGTTTCGTTTTCAAGAACTCAATTTCGACAGATTTTCATGTTTAAATCTCCGAACTCCTCACATCACAGAAGATCATCTGACAGCGTTTTTGGAACTTGAATATCGAAATATTGTAATAAGTTTTGTTCTTTATTTACGTCTGGTGTCGGTCAAGCTTTTTTTCCCGGTACACATTTTTGACCCACTACGCCACTGGCTAGAGTCGACCTTGGTCTTCGAATTCGCATCTTGGAAGTGATAACCTGAGATGAATCTTAATGAAGGGCAGAAAAGTCCTCTTGTTGTAAGGTCACAAATGTCCATTATTAATCTTGTTTTCCCCGCCCAGAGCATGAATCAGTGTACCCCGGTAGTAAATTATATTGTCACTCCCAACGTGTAAGGATTACTTCGGTAAAAGTAAATCCCGCACGCAATGGCTTTACATTGTAACACAAAGGAAAATTTTATGCATCCAGTATTTACTCATTTTGTAATTTGTTCATATTTATATATTTATTCGTCAGATTAATTGTCGTCTTTTGTAGTTATTTGTAGTCAGATTAATTGTCGTCATCGTCTTCCTCTGCCTTGGCCTTAGTCATTTATCTCGAAAGTAGTTGAAAAAAAAAAGAAGTTACAAAAAATTATTCTTTAAGTGTTGAAGTGTCATAGAGAGCATAGAGATACTATAATGTACATTTCACGGGAAAGAAAAAAGTAATTCATGTGCAAGGCACCGTTGCAGCTTTGCAGATGACATGTATTGCAGCTCGGCAGAGGAAAGCTGACTCATATGAGCAGAAAACCTTCAAATAAAATTTGTATTTTTGAAAGAAATGCTTATATCTCCGTGGGCATGAGAAAAACTTTCCCAAAAAACATAAAAATAAAATCTAGATAGTTCGTTGAACTGTTTCTGAAATTTACAGCTTATTTGCAGCTATTTACAATGAAAGGTAATCAAAAAACTTTTCTTGTTTTCTCAATTTGTTGCTCGTCCCCTAAGTGAATAGTCGACTTAACTTTTATTGGAAAATCACAGCTGGAGAAAACCTTTTACGTGAAAAAAATTACAGAGATATTGCTCAATCATTTCTCGAGAAATCTGCAAAAATGTGAACTTTTGAAAGTCCCAATACTTTTGGTCATATTGACGTTTTCATCTCTCGCGTAAAGACTACAAGAGAATGCATAGAATGTAAGATACATTTAATACATCTAATATTTACAGCTATTTTACAATTATTTTCGGTTACAAGATATTTGTGAACTTCGAGAGCCCATCGTCTGTAACTCTTAGGTCTTTGCTCAGTAATGTTTCTCCCCTTCTGACCTACTTAATTTCCCTTATGTAGGGGAGAGTCGGGTAAGTTGGAGACCCTAAGACTTTTTACATTTCTAAGACAGAACTAACTACATTTGAAAAAATATTTTTGTACTAATATCTTCGTACAACTATTGCCTAATGACAGTTTATTTCCCTGCCATGTAAACAATTTATATTTTTGTTAATCTTGCTTTTTTACTCCCACCACAAAGTATCCATCTTACCCGATGGTGCGGGTAAGATGGATACCAGTGGAGGGTAAGATGGCGATTACGTAGTTGATTCCATTTGACAAAATAAAATAAACTCGTTATGTCAAGTATAAGAACTATATTTTATTTTATGCCCAAAATTATGAATTTCCAAAAAATTATGAACAAAAATCACATATCCAAGACTTCTTTTTTGCTTCGGAATTTGACAGTCCAGTACAAGCCGCATGAGCCCACTTGTGGCATTTTGCACAATTGAACCACAGTTCATTTTTTCCGAAGTCATCACATATGATGCATACTTCATCGACTTCTTCATCTGAGTTATCATCTTCGTCCATGTAATGTATGGATACGGAGGAATCTGATGAATAGTCAAAATAAGTTTTTGAGCATTTTTTCTTCTCTACGACCTTAGTTTTATTCTCTACGACCTTAGTTTTTTTCTTTCCTTTTTTTGCTTCTCTTCTTTCCTTTTCCTTCTTCCTTTCTAATAAATATTCTTTTACAGGCGAACTTGTGGCATGTAGCGATGGAGCTTTAGTCCTTTGTTTCTTTACCTTTGGGGGAGCTAAAGGGAGTACCAGGATATCGGGGGCATTAGATGGACCAGCAACAGGTTGGATATCGGAGGCATTAGAAGGACCAGCAATAGGTTGGGTGTCGGCATCATGAATTTCGGAACTAGATGTGGCATAAGCCGCTGTTGTCACAGCAGGTTCAAATTCTTCAGCTGAGAAAATTTGTGAATTGAGGGGAACAATCCCCGCTGCTTCAAATCCTTTCACTGCGTTATTTAGCGTAGCCGCTTTGGCATACGCTTTGTGAAAGAGGCTAGGTACATTCTTCACAGCAACAGTTTGGCCAGGATTCATAGTTAAAAAATCATTGCACACATTACTGTAGGCAGTTTTCAAAGGACCGAAGAAACTGACGTCCAAAGGCTGCATCCGGTGGGTTGTGTGCGGGGGAAAACCAAGGAGAGTGATAAAGTTGTCCCTGCAAAAATTTACTGCTTCTAGGGTTATGTGTGATGCGTGATTGTCCATCAACAGCAGAATCTGATTGTCAGCTGAAGGTCCTACATTTTTTTTAAAATGGCTCAGCCATTCCAAAAATATTTTGGCATTTATAAAGCTGGAGTCTGGATTGCAGGCAGCTTGGGATCCAGGTGGTGCATCATGCAGCAAATAATCTTGCATGCGCACTCTTTTAAAAATAAAAAGTGGAGGCACATAATGTCCAGTTGCGCTGACACAGCAGACCACACTCACATTTGAGCCTCTCTCAGCCGAAGATACTTTAACCACCCGTCGTTTGCCTGTTGGTGTTATAATGAGAGGGGATTTTGTTGGTACAGTTGAGCAACCTGTTTCGTCAACATTGTAAATCTGGTGTGGCTCATATCTGTGTTTCTTCATAATTTCAGTCAATAAATTAAAGAAGTTTTGCACACTTACTTCATTAAATGCTGCTAATCTTGCCACTGAGGTCGCCTCTGGCTTACGTAAAGATAAATTAAATTTACTTAAAAAGTTGCTCACAAAATCTTTTCCAGCCATCCTTTCTTCTTTATTAAATCGATGTTCTATTTTTAGATGTTCAGCATAATCAAATGCGATTCTTGCAAAATCTTTCTTTGTCAAACCAAATGCACGTCTGTCTATATCTGTAACATAGGTTTTTAGCAAGAGTAATTGTTCCTCAGTAAAAGTATTCTTAAATCTTCTAGCGTTCTCAGGAAATGGCTCTTTGTTCTTCCTTTTATCCACATAACGCCGAAGAGAAGTTTGAGGCAGAGAATATTTTTTTGCTGTTGTTAAAATGAACGCTCCTCTTAGTACCTCTTCAACAGCTTTATCCATACCTTCTTTGGACCAAGATTGTCTTTCCGTAATCCTTTTATATTTCCCCATCGTTTTGTTTCTAAAAAAATAAAGTTATAATCACTTTAAGGATGCTGTCATCAGTTATGAATTTTACCCCCCTTTAAACTATCCAAGAAAAGAAAAGTTGATTGATATCTTTAATATGCCTCAATTCATTGTAGAAGAAAAATACGAATAAAAATAAAGAATTCTTTTTTTTATTTAAACAAATACCTAGTCAAATTTTTTAAACATTTAAAAATATTTTTTTAAGTAATTAAACAAAATAAAAGTAAAAAAATGTCTTAAAATCTAGTTTTTACAGATAATATGTAATCCTTATAGGCACAAATATTTGATTTGAGACTAGTAAATTGCCTGCTTTTTATTTGCGTGTAAGATGGAGACCACCATCTTACCCGCCATCTTACATATCCATCTTACCCGACGACGTCATGTCGAAATTAAAGTACAAAACGAGAATAAAATTAACCGTATTTTAACTTAAAAGCAACATTATATCATTAATCGAGAAGACTAATTATGTATAAAATTGAAGAAAAGCCCAAAACACTCACCAATTTAACGCAATCCACTAATGAAAAGGTTGACAAATTTAGATATGTTCACGCTGAAATAACAAAACACAAAATGGCGGCAGTTACAGTTATTTTTCCACGCTAGGAATGTAATTCAATTGAAAGATGGCCAACACTGAAGCATATATCCCAATAAGGGGCTGCCATCTATCGCAAATAAAGAGAAACATTCAAGTCACCATCTTAGCCGCCTCTCCATCTTACCCGACTCTCCCCTATGAGATTCTTTCGGTGGGAGAGCTTGACTTGTTTACACCAGATTCTGGTGTGATGACACTTTTCGCAAGTTATGTTTTTCCCCGCTGTCTGGAATTTGAAATCTCGATGACAGTGGGCTGAAAAATGTTCACTATTGTGTCACAGACATCATCTCACACCAAGCAGAGAAGGTTTATGTACGCAACAATATGTCCAGATCCGGATAGAATTTAGCTATTCCGAAAACCTCATTGCGGGCATTTCGCAGAAAAAGGAAGGCTAATGCCGTATTTACGTGTGGTCCTAGACCTATCCCATTCTGGTGATAAATATAAAACACCAGCCTAACGTGTTTTTCTCACGATGAGTGTGGTCTCGGAAAAGTTTCAAATCGGTGAAATTGTCCGTGAGCATATCTGCAATTGTTGCTTTTTGAATGCAAATTGCACGTCCCCCCCCCCCCCCCCCACGCGATGGCGTACCCACTCAACCAAGTGTTGAGGAGTAACTACTCACCCAGAATAAAAGCCCTCAGGAAAAGAGAGGTACCCCGTCTAAAAACTTACTTAAAAATTCTTCTCGACGCCCCTCCTGGGCATCCCGTTTAATTAGTATTTTGTTGATTAGAGTTTTTTTAATTTACTTTTATAGGGTGTGATTTCTGCGATTTCTAAGTGATTATTTGAAGTAATATTTTTTGGAAAAAAAGAAGATTTCTTCCCCAAACTCGACGGACAAAATGTTGGGACTTTTACCCCGTCTTGTTGGAAGAGTAAAAAATAATTTGCAACAGGTTTCATTTTTTTTTTTTTTTTTTTTTGATGCTGAGGTTTTGCGATTTTTTCGCTTAGTTTTACGAAACGAACACCCCTTTTTTTGAGCACTCATCGAACTGGATTTTTACGCGAGAGGTCTTGGAATGCATACCTCGCGTCACTTATCCAAAAAAAGAGAGAAAAAAAAAGTCAGCTACGTGTGTCTGAGAAACGTGTCCCACAATATTTTTATCGCGCAGTGGTTAAGTTCTGTCCAAAAAATTTAATAATTTTCTTTATTATCGCGTAAAATGTTGCTTCTGCATTTTTTAATCTCCACTTTCATGTGTACGTTAAAATAATAACTATTATTTTGCTACAATTTGCTGTAAACACCTTAAATATGGCAACCAAATAACGAAACACTGACTAGATTGACCAATATTAAGTTATCTTTATTTCTTCTCAACTGCACGGCCTTGATTAAAATCTTAAACATTCTTCAAGGCTCGATATCTCATCAACAATTTCGAAGGCTGAATGTTTTGATCAAAAAAAAGAAAAACAAGACACAATAGCCTTGAGGATGAGGAGCAGTAGAGAAAAGAAGGCTAACGCTGAAAATTTATTCTTCTTCCTTTTTTTTTCCCACCTAATGCCTCGTTGCTAGTTATGAATTAAGTTTTTGTCGACATTCAGATAAACGTTGTTCGTGCCTTCAATAATAATGGGGTCGTTTCCAAAATTTTAAAAGTATTTTTTTCTGAAAAAATACTCTTCATAAATGATGAAATGCCATTCAGTGTTGCCATTCACGGTCCAAAATATTTAATTTGCATCTTTGCTTACGTGTATTGGCAACGATAGGGTTGATAGTAAGTGTAGAGCGCAATTGTAATTCGCTTCTTGATTATCATAACGTGGAAATGCGATAGAAAGATGCGCCATAATGCATCATTTGTGACGCCATAAATACCACGCATTGTTTAAAGAATCGGGCATTTAAAAAAAATAATTAAAAAATAACTGTTGGAAAAATGAAAGTATTTTCTGAGTCCATGTTATTATTATTATTTTTTTTTTTTTTTTTTGCTTATTCTATCGATTTCAGTGACAAAAAGTACTACTTTTGACTGAAGGAAACAACCCCATTCGCAATGGAAGCCTTTCAGTTAAATAGATAATTGCGACAAATAGCTATTCGTACTCCGATTGCAGAAAGAAAACCATCTTTTTCTTGACATAGGCCGCTATATCAGAGGTGCCGACGCATCCGACATTTTCAAGTTAAATACGAGAAACTATTCGTATTCCCTGATTGCGGAAAGATACACTATATGACCAAAAGTATTGGGACGCTTTCAAAAATTCACATTTTTGCGGATTTCTCGAGAAAAAATAAAGACCAATTGCTCTGTAATTTTTTTTCACACTAAAGGTATATTGCAGCTGTCATTTTCCAATAAAAATTAAGTCTACTATTCATTTAGGAGATTAGAAACAAATTGATGAAACAAAAAATGGTTTTTGACCATTTTTCATTGTAAAAAGCTGAGAATAAGCTATAAATTTCAGAAATAAGTTTAAAAACTATCTAAAATTTATTTTTACATTTTCGTCAAAGTATTTCTTATACCCATGGAGATATAAAAATACAAAATTTTTTTGAAGGTTTTCGGCTTATATGCAGAGTTTTCCGTCACACTTTACTAAACTTTCACAATATTTGACAGCATATCAGAGAAACGTAATAACAAAATTTGAAGTTAAAATATTGAAAATTCAATGAAATATGAACGTTTAAAGCAATTACTTTTTCATTTCGCATGCGCGAAAGACATCAATTTGTACCTTTCATAGCCCAAAGCTCAGATAGATCCTGCGACTCTTAAAAAAAATCCTTGTCAATGTCTTTAAAATTTAAAAAGTTATCAGCGATCTAATGAGCCGAATTTTCTATAATTCTTGTACAGGCGAGGAATGGTAAGGGGTCGTTCGCAAACTGGCAACATTTTCCTATTATCGTTGCAGAGTGATTTATGATAAGAACAGATTATTTGCGAACGACCCCTCACGAGTCACGGTCTAGCTAAGGATTATTAAAATTCGGCTCATTAGATCGTTCATAACTATTATACTCATACTATACACTCTATATTTTAAACATATCAAGCTGGGATTTTTATGAGTTGTAGGATCTATCTGGGCTTCCGATTTTAAAGGTTAAACATTGCTATCTTTCGCGCATGCGCAGTGAAAGATTAATTGCTTTAAACGTTCATATTTCATTAAATTTTTAACATTGTAACTTCAAATTTTATTATGTTTCTCTGATATGCTGTCAAACATTCTGAAAGTTAAGTAAAGTTTGACGGAAAACTGCGTGATATGAGCCGCAAACCTTTTTAAAAAATTTGTATTTTTGAAAGAAAAGCTTATACTCCATGGGTATAGGAGATACTTTCACGAAAATATAAAAATAAATTCTAGATAGTCTGTTAACTCATTTCTGAAATGTATTCCTTATTGCCAGCTATTTACATGAAAAATTATCAAAAACCTTTTTTATTTATTTATTTATATTATTTTATTTTTATTTTTATTTATTTATTTATTTTTTATTTTTTTATTTTTTTTTGTTTCCTGAATTTGTTGCTTGTCCTCCAAACGAATAGTAGACTTAATTTTTATTGGAAAATGACAGCTGGAGTGTACTTTTTATGTGAAAAAAATTACAGAGCAATTGGTCTTTTATTTCACGAAAAATTCGTAAAAATATGAATTTTTGAAAGTGTCCCAATACTTTTGGTCACATAGTGTATTTGTCCTTCTCTTTCAATAAGACCATTGTTTTATAGGAGCAGGGCCGTGGTGGCCTGATTGGTAAGGCATAGGACCTGTGACCTTGCGGGTCCCGGGTTCGATCTTAGCCGGTCGAAGATAAACCGTCTTCGTTAATGATGACTGTGGGGACATTAAATATGCTCGTGGTCACACAGTTCTCCAAGTGAAGCGATGCGTCTGGGGGTGCTGAACCAGGGATTGCTCGGTTTCTGGTCTGGATCAAAAAAGCAGAACTGTCTTCAGGGTCCCATCCAACTGGTTAAACCACAAATAGTGGTAGGTACGGAGGACCCTGGAGTGAAAAGTGAAAAGAGTTTTATAGGAGCCAACGCAAAAGAAGGTATAATTTATTATTTTATGCCGGACAAAATTATTTCATGAATTTATTTATCATACTATGCGTTAAAACATACTACTCAATCACCACAAAATGTATATTTGAAAAATAAATGATCCTTCTAAGAAAATAGCTATCGTTGTCCACACACTTATCTCAAATTAATTATTGCTCATCGGGGATTAATCACAGCGTGCTTGCGATCATCCTGAGGCAGTTGAAAAGTAAAGGGTAGTAAGTGGACATTTTTAAGTTTCGAATAAAACGCGTTTAAAGTTCCGGTCCTAGATAAGCTTTCATTGAAAAGTTTTTCTAAATCATGCTGTTTTGCAGCATCTATACCAGGGCTACTAGTATCGTAAACTGTGGCTACTTGAGCCTCCAGGGGCTACTTGAACCCATGAGAAAAAAAGTGTTTAAAATCCGTCCTGGTCCTATAAAACTCAATGTATAGATTTAAAAAACCTTCTCCATGACAGGTAACAATACTAAGCAGAGGCTGGAGTATGAAACAAAACTTCTGCTATTCCTGCCTTTTTCTGATTGAGGTTATGATTGCAAGTTGTCTAAACAATTGTTTTTAGTGTCTGCAAACTTTCACATGTAAGTTCATGGAAACATATATGATATCATCAAGGTAAAGATAGTTTTATGTTTACATTCTATTTCTTAATAAAATAAGTATTTTAAGGTTATAGCTATATAAATAACACAGTAACTAATACAAGTTAGTAAAAGTGCACTGGTTGCCTTAAAATGGGCTACTTGAACCCAGCGTTTAAGCAACACCAGACCACATTTCATCACGAAATTATGTTAAGTAAGGTTTGTAATCTTTTAAAATAAAGAGGTTAGCTACGATTTATACCTGATAACTTGCAAATCTGAGGATAAAAAGGGTTCTAAAGTAAAAGAAAACCCTTTGAAGTAGGAAATATGCGGATTATTAAGAGGGAAAATTACAATTTTGTCCAGATTAAATTAATTCCGGAGAAATGTCTTAGAGAGTGGCATCAGTCCATTTTGACTTAAGTATATCAACTCGAAAAGGAAATTAAAAGATCGTTTACAAAACAAGCCTGGGTGGGCATCCTGTAGTATTTGTAGCGAGGAAAAGCAGGTATTAAATAATATCAGAGAAAATAAATCCACTCAAGCCATTAAAGAGAGGAGTTTTCATTCTTTTTAATATTTAAATAATGAGCTTTTCAGTTGGTTTTAGCTGTAGTTAGACTATATTTCTATTTGAGAAATTATGTTTGCCTAAAAATATGTTATTATGAATGTACGTTGATTTTATATATTATTTCTGTAGCCTGTTTTTGGTTTCTACACGAGATTTTCCTCAATTCTTGATCGATTTCTTTGATTTACACCATATTTTAAAGCTTATCGTACAAGCTACTGACGAAAAATAGACCCACAGTCTAAAAATTGTTTTTTCGGGCCAAAAAACCTGTTTTAAAGAACCAGAATGATTTTTTCGGTTAAATTTATAACTTTAACTTGCACTGTTACCGACAGAGCTGAACAGCTTGATCGGCAGAGCGTTCGACTGGTAACCAGGAGAATGCGTATTCGGACCCACGTCCAGACAATCTGCATCAAAAAATTGGAAAAATATCGCACATTACATAACAATGAATAACAAATATGAGGGATTACATGATGTAGAAACGCTCCCAGCTGTTTTGAAAACTTGATGCAACACGGAGCTAAATTGATACTCAATTGTAAGGGTTTTTTTTTTTTTTTTAAAGCTTTGGGTCCGGGAAGAAAACTAAAGCATAATGTAAGCGAAAATATAAATATCAGGTTTAAGATTTCAGACTACATTGGAATTGATTTTTGTTCAGTAAAATATAATAAATCGTATGTTGAAATATAGATTCTTCTAATGAGTTTTTGACTCTTTGTAAAAATAAAAAAATACTAACTCAATTTAAAGAGTAATATATATATTTTTCTTCTTTTTTCAAAAAAAAAAAAAAAAGCGTATCACATTTTTAATAGATTTTAAAAGCTACGCTTAAAAAAGAACTTAGTTCAAATTATTTTCTATTTTAACCGTGCTGTTGAATGATGAACACAGGCTGCCATCTAAGGTATAACGGTTCAAACAGCCTGCGATAACAAATTGTAAAAATTTTCAAAAATAAAAACACTTCTCGGCAAGAAAATAAATTTAAAATTACTTGTGGGTTTTTTTTTCGGTACAGCGTTCAGCTATAAACTATCGGAACTTCGGGCCAGTTCGGGCTGTCCTAGCCTACATAATAGCAAATTTACAATAATATTACGCATTACATGTACTCATAACATACAACAGATAACACACGTAATAAAATAAATGCAGTGGGAATGCTATTTGGTGTTTCGACTCCTTTATGCAGGCTACAGTTATCATTCAGATAAGTTGACTGCTAATCGAAGGGTACTCTTCCCCCTTTTTTTTAAGCTTTGACTCCGTCCAGACCACTGAGCATAATGTAAGCATAAAAAAAAGTATTAGATATACCTCAAGGGAATCATTTTTGTGCAGAAAAACATTTTCATTGTATGCTGAAATGTAGATTTTTCTAATAGCAGTGTTTGAACTTTTGTACAAATGAAAAAATACTACGCCAAATTAAAATTACGAGTTTCAACCAGTAAATCTTTAATTATTTATTCGAATACGTTATAAAACATTAAAATTATTATCAACTTCATTAGGAAGAAATCATTTTCTACTCCTCTGCTTTCGGCTGGGGAAAAAAAAAAACATTTTGTCTACGTTCGAAAATTACACTTAAAAAACGGACTCAGTTCAACTGGTTTTGGTTTTGAATTTTAAGTGTTCGATTAAAAGAAAAACAAGTGCGGGCTTTCAAGCCTTACAGGTTAAAGAAGCCTGTTATGGGAAATTGTTGAATATTCAAAAATAAAAACACTTATTTTTTCAACCGAATTTATTACTTCTCTAGAATGTTTGTTTCAATCGCTACGTGAGATCTTCCTCATTCTTTAATCAAATTCCATGTTTTACGAGTAATTTTAAATCGTATCATGCTGGCTAATGACAAAACATAGACTCATGATCTTATTATATTTTTTTCGGCGAAAAACTTTTTTACTGCGTTTTATTACGCATTCCTTCAATGAATAGCAATCGAAAAGGAAGGCACAGTTGCTAGATTTGTTGGATCGTCGTACTGTTGATCAGAATGGCGCCAGTTCCGTGCCACTAAATATCTCTTTAATGTTTCTTTTTTTTCCGTCAGATGCTCACATGGATAGGACTGTATTTGCCACAACCTGTTTTTTCACATGCAAAATTACTGATTTTTCACGTGTCACTCAGCCACACTTTTAATGATATTTATATTTGCATTGAAAATACGTACAACCAAAAGGGGAGCGATGATAAAATTGTCACAACGTTGTATTTAACGAGATTTTGTTACTGATGTCTTCAAATTACATGCCTTCTCTTGTGCGTTTACTTTTTTCCGTTTACTTTTTTCGGTTTTTCTTCATAATATTCTTTCTTTGAAATTTTTAAAGAGCGAAATGCTTTATGAAACGATTCGAAGTACAGTGCGGAGTTCCTCACGGGTCGACTAGTTTTATATTAATTTATATATACCACCTATTTTACAGCTTTTTCGTTGAGTGGGATCATGTAGCCCCAGCTCGGGGCTACTTGAACCCAAATTTTAAAAATAGAATATATATATATATATATATATATATATATATATAGAGAGAGAGAGAGTTACAATTGTTGTTTATAAAAAGATTAAGGTGGTAGCAGAACGTCTGAAAAATGATAAAAACAAGGTTATCAATACACATTATGGGTTTAACCAAAAAATCAGTGAAAAACTCGCAAAAAGTATGAAACTTTGGGGTCAAGTAGCCCCAGTTTACTGTACTATCTCTTTCCCCAAGACATAGGAGAGGTTCACCTACCATTTGTACTATTTATGCTGCTTATTATTTTATACTGCGGACTACAGCTGCCTCCTCTGAAAACTGAACAATTGGTAGGATTGCTTAAGTAACTTTAGCACCATGTACCAAAAATTTATGCATGCCTTTTAGCATAGGATGCCAACTCGTATGGGTTGGCCAAACCTGATAGAGGAATGCAGGGTCGGATTTACGCATAAGCTGAACCAACTATAGCTTAGGGCCCCAGCGTTGCTGGGGACCCCTAACTCAAGAAAAACTGCGTGATTCGTTCCTAAAAAAATAAAACTTGAAAAAATCAATTTAATTTTCAAGTTCTTGAAAAATTTGCAAATTTAGAAAAGTGGTTACAAATTTTGAATTTTTAAAATTTCTAACAAATTGGAGGGGCTTAGGAGGAGGAATGCTAAAATATATAAAATTCAAGAGACAATCCATTATCAATTGCAAGGGACAATCCATAATCCTTTCTCTTCCCTCGCTCTAGCTTTCTGTCGACTGCTTCATTGATATGTCTACCCCCCCCCCCCTCCAAAAAAAAAAAAAAAATCTGCTGCATATTATCTCAATTTTCAAATAAGTACATAACTTTTAAAAACGTTTTTTTTTGTCTATTTTTTCCTGATATTTTTTATTCTAATCCCCCTTATCAGGCTTCAAAATGCAGAATTTTGTATTTATTTTTTAATTTCCTCTAACGGAGGAACCAGAGCGGACCCCTAAAATTTGAAATGAAAGCCCATCCCTCTCTTGATACTATTTCTCCGCTTTAGGGCAATCCAAAAAGGACAGCAGGCAAAATATATTAACAAAAAAAAAAAAAAAAAAGAAAGAAAACACACACACACACACACACACACAAATAGATAAATAAATAAGGCTTGACTTTATGTATCACAGGGGAGAAAGACATAGTGAACGAAAAAAAAAAACACTTGGCCTTTTTTTGCCATTGACAGAAAAATTGTCCGGACTAAACAATGGGCTCCAAACCTGAAATAGCTTAAAGTCTAAATCCGGCCCTGTAGGAAGGAATAGTATTTTGTCTTTTTTTCCCCCTTCGCCATCAATAGTTACAGCTTCTCCTAAAGGTGCAAATGAGCCCTGGAAAATATTTTAATCGCTTCGGTAATGTTTTAAAATATTTTGTTTAAACTGAATCTTGCTGGAATCCAACATAGCCCTATTTTTTATACCAGTACTTTACTATATCTCGCTTTTCTTAACATGTTTCTGCAACTTGCACTGTATACTAGAACTATTGTGGTCAAGCAGTGCTTGAAGTTGAAATTCAGGGTTGGGTTGGCTTGGTCGGCTGGTCGGGCATATTTAAGTTCTTGCCCTCAAATTCGAGTCGAAATTGTAGAGGAAGTAAAACTGGAAGAGTTCTCTAGAACTGAGCTTGAGATAATACATGATATTTCTGACGTAGATCTGGGGTCCTACAACGTAAGTAACGTTCCGTTCTGGTGACGACGTTTTCTCCCTCACGAAAACCGAGAACAACCGAGAAAATAGTCGGTTCCTCCCATTTACTCTTACCACCATTGTATCGAGTGAGTATTTTGTCTCTGTTTCCAGCGTTCCGAGAACTACTCGTGACGCGGGAAAGGAATCTCTTCAGTCAGACTGGAGTTCTTTTTTCCTACGGCAAAAAAGGCTGGCAACTTCGTTTCCCACGGCATTTGCGGTTTCCCGTACTTTTTGAGTTTTTTCGTCCACAGCAACGGGGATCCGCAACTTCTAATTCCTCGGTGTTTCGGGATCCGAGGAGTTATCTCATGGCCAAACAAATTGGCAGATACATTTCTTGATGTGTCACAACAAACTTTTTTTTTCTTTTGTGTTTACGCATTTTATTAATTTTATTTTTGGCTTATTTTTTTTCTTTTAAAAATATTCTTTCGAAAACCTTTTCATGGTAAGTAAGCGAATAAAATTTGACAATGGTCTAGTTTTAAGATTATTCCCCCCCCCCTAAATTGTTGACACTGTAGTCTCATCCTTACGGTTATGTATCGTAAAATTAGAAAAGCAGATTTGCTTCGGTTGCTTTAGTTTGAAACTAGTGACTGTTAATATTTGTTTACACCAAAGAATTCTCTTTTGGCATGAACTTTCATGCGCCACATATTTAGGTGGAATCTGTTTAATAATTTAAAAAAAAAAAAAAAAACTGTAAGCAATTGTAATATTTTTGAAAAAATAAACGATGGACTCGCTCTTGATTATCTTTAAAAAGCAAAACAAAGGGCCTTTTAAGAACTATTTGACAGAATTTTTTTGGTTTATAATTATCTCACTAGAAACCGTGAAAACATTATACCTATTAACGCAAAACAGATCTATTGTTTAATGGCATTAACTCTTTCGGACCAAGATTGTGGACACCTTACCCAATCTTTTAAAAACCATTAATAATCGAAATTTGTTGAAGAAAAGGCTAAAAATTTTTATACCCAATTCTACTGCAGTCAATTAAGGATAAAGTAGCATATTTGTAATAGTATACTTGAGTTCCGTTATAAAATCAGACGTACTTTATTGCATTGCTTGTGTTGTGTTTATGTGTTCTTTGTATGATTATGCATTTATTTTTTGTTAATTCTATCTTGTTATAAACTGGCCCTAAATTAAGTTCTTTTCAGAGTGGTGGGAGCTAGTCAGGATACTGTTATAGACTTTACTCCCATCTACTCAATCAGAGATTTTCAAATAGAGTGAAATATATTTAAAAGAAAAACTTTTTTTATTTAATGCAAATTTTAAGAATAATGGATAAATAATAAAGCTGGGGAACTCAGAAACGATCGTTCTGAATTGACTGCAATGTCCTTTCCTATTGCTTCTAATGAGAAAACAGTGGTCCAGCAAATCAATTTGGCTAGAATAGTGTATAACTTATAACTTAACATGAAAAGTGCTGCGGGTTTTAAACTTCATTTCTTTTAATTAATTACATGGAAAGTGTATCGCGTTGATTTTGTACCGAGGTTACAACAAAACAATGCCTAAACATACTGCTTAAAAGCGCGAATGCAACGGGGGAAAAAAAACTGAATGAAATTTGATTCTAAAAATAAAGCTTTATATTTTATGAAATGTAAAATTAAAAATATTTGGTTGGTGAAAAATTTCTAAGGATCTTGAGGTTCTATTAAAATGACCAAATATCATACCCTAATATTTTTTAAGACAAAATTAATTTTTAAATGACAAAAAATAAGGGCGGGGGGGAGTGTAAAAATATTCTCAGTTATTAGAGAACGTCTATATGTAGAGCAGCGTTGCTTAACGTCGCAAAACTGAATACAGCAACATGCATGTCAAAATTATCAAATCATGTAATTTAAAGGCAGAAACACCAATATGTAAACAAAGAAATGAGTTATTTCTCGCGATTGAAATTGTTAAAAAGTGCATCTAGTTGCCCTCATCATAATTAACGTTCGTTTAAAAACATCCCTATTCGGGGAATGAGTCTAAGAAAAATATGTTCGTGCTACTTTATACCGAAAAACACGTTCATAAAATTTTGAAAACGAAAATATTTAATTATTAACCGATTTAAACAATGCGTCAGTGTTTAATGAAAAACATGTTCCTATAATAATATTAAAAAGTAACTTGACTGCAATATTTCCTAGAGTCTTCCTTTTGTAAAATTACGACCATTAGAATTCCCACAATTGCAAAATTTCCATCGCTACGCAAGTGAAACAGCCGCCACCATCTTGACTAGGAAGCACTTCTCACCTCCCGAGAAAGCCATCTCACCACCTGCCACCCGGGTGAAAACGAGAATGATCCTTCTCGGCAGCTGAAGTCGGCAGCAAGACGTTTAGTGCCGATTTACACGATTCCCGCTTTCGGACATGTGACGTCATTTTGAGCTCGAAAACCAGTTTTCGCGCCTCCAAAACCTGCCTGACTTCGTCGGGAATGGGTTGTGGATCGTCCACAACTCCAAGTCAGAAAAGCGAAGTCCGACGTGCGATGATTGGCTATTGATGTCACATGCGCGTTTCTATGGTAACAATAAACCTTCTAAAATCAGGGAAAAGGTAGCCATCTTTGTGTCTACGGCAATGGTTTTGATGAAGTGAATTTCAAAGTGTAACTTCGAAATTGAACAAAGCTACGTAAATCATTGATAATCGCGCGAAACGAATGAGCCTCTTTTTTATGTAGGACCATCATGCACTGGAAAAAAAAGCGATTTTAAACATGCTAGGAACTACAGCGTAGCATCTATACGAATTAGCTGGGTAATTCTTATCGGCAGAATCATTTCTGTATATTCTGTCATAAGAATTATCTTGCTGGCAAAAAGAAGATATTATAATATTATTCTTGCTTATGGAGGCAATGAGAAGATTTACTGGATTTTCAATGTCACACCCGAAACCTTTTCAAGTAAGTACCATTGTGATTGTTTATCATACAAATACTTTGTGATATTACTTACACCTAGTATGTAATAAAAATAATGACATTGTTTTCATTAGTAGCTAGAAGTGTTTAAACAATGTTTTACACAATATTGTAATAGCTTCATTTCATAACAAATGAAGAAATCTTTAAATAATTATCAACCAAATATTATAAAGTCATTTTTTTCTTAGCAACTTCCAAGTAGGTACATATTCTCATTATGGGACCGCTAATAGGTCAATGGATTCTTTTAAATTTACTGTGTTTTATTCTAGGGCATAATTGTACGTAACTTATTATGAGACATAATACTATATGTACTAGTTAATGTAAAAAAAATATTCACGACAAATTGTTATGTGATGAATCAGTTCATGATTTGGCTGGGCTGAAGCTCTGCTCCATTCCTATTTTTAATCAACAATTGTACTTTATGTTGAAACAACAACAAATTTTGGCAAAATATTCAGTATTCAGCTGAAGATAAGGACAGACTTTTAACTTAATGTTCAGTATTCAGTGCATCCTTAGTTTTGGTTTATGCAGTCTTTTAAAAAAAATAGAGTTTACGGAAAAAAGACACACAGGTATCAATTTTACATTTAATGATAATGATAAAAATAAATACAATGTGTATAAGTTAATTACAACTTTTTCTTTAATTTCCTGATAAATATTAAATAATAATTATTACTCGTTTGATGGCTTTATAATAAGAATATTGAATGCAAAAAACTTTGTTCGATATCTTTCTTTCCAAAGCTACATCAACATTGGAAAAGGATAGGCGTTACTTGCGAGTGCCAAACTAGAGTGAAAGGTGGGTGGACGAAAGGGAAATATTCTCAATGCATGTTACGCATGTTCATTTTAAGCTATATTTATCTGATATTTTTCTGTTCGCATACAGGAGGGGGGGGGGGGATCTTCAAGGGTTTTTTTTTCTTTCCATCATTGAATAAAAAATGACCATCAATATCTTTTATCTGACTAAAATTTCAATGTTTAATAGTTTCTTCTCACATCCTTCACAATTAAACCTCCGGTTTTGCTAATCAACTTAGCTGAGTTGTAAAATATTTATCTTCATGTTTGTTGTTTTTATATTCAATTCCTTTGGTGTTTGCAAGTAGCGGGATTCTAAAAAAACAAAAAACCCAAAAGATACATTTCTGTAATGCAGACTGCGTCATCACCCCCCAGTAACTTCCCATCCATAATCACTTCTTTGACTACCAGACAAGGCGGTCGGTAAAACTAGCATTTGTAAAAACCCAACTGGATTTTTAAAGAATCACCTGGATTTTTTCAGGTGACTTTTAAATTTTGGTTTCTTTTAAAATTTAAACTGATTATTTTTCAATTAAATCATGGAAAAAGTTAAATAAACAATAAAAGTAAAATCTATATATCTAAACAAAATATGATGTATGTTTGTGATTGTGTGTGTTATGTCCTCTATACAAATCCACAATTAGGGTCAGATTTTTGCCAAATTTGTCACAAAGGTCCTTTGATACTTAAGAATTTACATGAGGGGTTTCATCCCACGGTGGACAACCATGGGAGGGGGGGGGGGGTTCCTTACACAAATACAGTTTATCAAATCTTGTGCAGATGTTGTGTAATGCTTAGGAATACACATAGGAGGGTATTCATCTACCTATGGGGAGAACGCCCCATAAGGGGTTTTCCTTATACAGCTCCATAACTTACAACACATCTGTGAAATTTAGCGTCTTTCTGCGATTTTTTATTTGTGGTAATTCCACTGCTTTATGTTATCATACATAAAAAATACAGTTTGCGCATTTGTATTATTATTTAGATGTGCAGAACATTTATGTACTGTGGACAATAATTTAGGTTAACATTTTAATTCCGAAAAGTAATTACTTGACCTTAGTTACTCAATTCCCCTCCCCCCTCCCTTTATTTCTTTTATTATTTGTGTATTAAAAAAAAAAACTTTGGAAGGACTACATATTTGTTTTAGATATTAAATTAAATGCCTCTTGTAAGGGTTCCATTGAAAATTTCAATTTGTATGCAAGAGTTCCCCCCCCCCCCCATAAAAATTTTTTTCGACATTTATGCAGATATGCAAAAGAAAGATTTCAAAATATAGCACAATAATTAACATAAATGCAATAAATTACAATTTTGTATAGCTACAGAATGTATATATTAAAAATATGAACTAAAAAAAGAATAACTCAAGTTCTATAAAATGAGTGTTAGTCATTAATTTCTTGTTCTTTAATCTATGATTTAAAAAATAATTTTCGTTAAAACATCACATAAAACTTATTATTTGCAAAAACCATTTTTAAAAAAATAGGCTTTTTTTTTTTTGCACCTAAATATTGCACATTTAATAACATTCCTTTATGTTATAAATGGAACTGAAATTAGTTGTCTTGGTAGTGTTGAGAATTTCCTTCCATAACTCTACCAACTGTTACATAAGGAAGTTTTTATGTAATAGTTATTAGCAATTTTTTAAGTAAAATTTTTTTTAAATGAACATTTTGGAGAAAAATATTATCAAATACTCATTAATATCTATATGTATGCATTGCGAATATTGCAGTAAATAGGAATGATTAAATTACACCCCTTTAGCAGTAGCATAGTTTTGGGCAGTTTAAGACAGTTTTGGACGGTAAAAACCACCTGTCCTGTCATAAACCAGTTTTGGACAATCCAAAACCCAACCCTGGTTTTAGACTTTAAAAAGGAATATCCTCTTCTTCAATTTAGAAATCTATTCAGCACTCTGTTGTCATGTTTTGACACATATGAAACTTTGAATTATTATTTATAAATTTGAGATTAGAGAGATATTAAGAGCAGCGTCAACTTAGATATTTAAAATATTTTCTTTTTCCAAAAACGTATATGCATATCTAAAGCAGGGCCCAGCACGAAAAATCACACCCGGGTTTTTTCGAGCAGGCATATTTGGAAAAATCCACTATCTCGATAAAGTAGGTTTTTCATAATTTTGTACATTTTGCAACATTTGCTTCAGAAACAAACTAAATATTGATCAAGTCCAGAAATCGACATCTTGCTTTATGGACAGTAAATCAAATATTAGAAATTTAAGCTGCATATTAGCCGTTTCCCATTTTTAAAAAAAGTACTTATCAGACTAAAGTGAGCAATAATTATTTCAATCAAATTCCAAGATGTTTTTTTTTTAATTGTTGGGGGAAAATGCTTTGATTAACTGAAACTGGCCATCTTTTTTTTAATAACAGCTCAATGCAAGGTTTCCAAGAGAAAAAGTCATAATTCAAAAGTCAATTCCGATCACCCCTCCCTTACATCCACCCTTACTCGAAACAACTTCGAGATGAAGAGATAACTGATTCCTGCTCAAAGGTAAAAACGTACACTGTGTTCCAAAATTAGATATATACATTGTTTTCCTTTTGATACATCAAATAAATGCCAAACGCATTTTTCAATACTGCATTTGTCTATAAAACCTCACCCCAGGAGTTAACTAGAATTTTTTCGAATGTTAATGCATAAAGGCGCTCAAAAAACATTTGCACGACGGCCCTGATCAGGCTTGGTGTGGGACTGCATACACGTAGATTTGTACATGTGTTAAATGTAGCCCCCCCCCCCCACCGAAAAAAATTATTTTAACAACACTGTTATTATTATTCCACAATAACATGCAAATCAGTTCAAAAAAAATGTACTCTTGATACATCACTACAAGCATTTTATTATACAGTGAAACCTCTCTGAGAAGCCACCCCTTCGTTCAGTGAAATTGTGGACACAGAAGGGGTGGCCATTCTTAATAGTTTTCATTATTGAATTCGAGCTGTACTACGAATTATATAATTCAACACTTTTTAATGATGTTTCAAGAAAATAAAGGGGTCAACATACACAGGTTTCACTGTATCACTAAATGAAAAAATGCTCCTCATCGAGTTCTGAAAATGTAATAGCAATAACACAGCAAAAATTATCAACTGTTGTTTTCCAAGCGGCTATCGAAAAGGAAAACTTTTGCATACTGAGAACAGTGGTGTTCCCATAGGGTACATTCCATGTATGCGGTATACTCTAAAATATTTTTTAGACATATCAGGGGTCTGGCCAGAGGATATTTGGGTCCGTTAACGGACCCTTCACAAAAATCCGATCAACCAAAACGGACCTTTCACAAAATCCCGATCAAACAAAACGGACCTTTCACAAAATCCCGATCAAACAAAACGGACCCTTCACAAAATTCTGATAAACAAAATCGGATCTTTCACAAATTGTTTATTGAAAGAGCAAAAACAAAATAACGCATATTTCTGTGTATAAACCGATAATTTTTGGAGCCTTTTTTGAAGTCAAATTAGAGGGATCAGCTTATACTAAATCGGCTAATTTTGAGAAAAAAAAAATCAGCACTCTTGCGATGTTCCTGCAAGTGATAAGTAATTGCTACTGCCAAATAAATATAATGGTTGTTTGTTTTATCACAGCTAATTAGCAGCTGTGTTGTTGTAAACTTTTCTGAAAAGGCATTGGTAAGCACTTTTCTCCCCGCTCATGATTTAATAAACAATAATAATATATATCTGCGAAATGAACTTAGAACTGCAAAGGGATAGATAGTAAGGGTGGGGACAAAATATGATCTATTCAGATCAACTTCAAAATTATCACCACTTAACAGCGTCTGGCGTTAAACCTTTATAATGACTTGATTAGAAAATATTCTTATCATTTTACCAGCTTGTCAATATTTGCGGTGCGGTGCGATGTTTAATTGTTATTTTGGAAGAAAATTATATGGGTTTTGATTTTTCGATGTTAACAAGGATGATTAACTTTAAATAAACTCTTTTAATTACCGTTTTTTTTTTCTATAGATGTCTGCATTTTGAAAAATGCAATCTTTTAACATCCGATATGAGAATCATATTTTGTTCTTTTTTCAAGCTAACTTCGCTTTATTAAGATGCAAATAAATGAAAAGTCTCTTTATTTTTGTTGGAACTCTCATTTCAAGTTTTTAAAGCAAATTTCCATTTTCTGTTATGAGTCAAAAATTAAAATGCTGAATAGATGTTTTTTTTTTTTTTTTTTTTTTTTGCGTCAACTGTGTCCACAGATATTAATGAAATGTTTATCATATCCGATTTTTCGCATTTTTAATGTTTATTACGCTTTGTTAAGAGGTAAACAATTAAAATATCTTTTTATTTTGTTAAAATCACGGAATTTATAAGTTTTAAACGAAATTCTGTGTTTTTTAAGAGTGTCTTGGGTCAAAAAGTTAAATGCTGAACCCTATTCTGAATTTTATTTTATTTATTTTTTTGTTACAGTTATTTTAAATACTGTACAGAAATATTTCTAGTATAATTTAACATAATGTAGAATGGTAGATAAATATTGATACTTGAGAGAGCGATGCCCCCTCCCCCCCGCCAAATATCAGATAAACACTCCTGAATGATTTTTTCGACATAGAAGAATAAAACACTCAACTTTAAATTTAATTGATGCAGTTTGTGCCATCTCTAAATTCTAAAATTTCGTTTTAACACATTTTTTTTTTTTTTTTTTGCGAAATTATTTGATTTTTCACAAAATTAATTCATTTTTCACAAAATTATTTGATTTTCCACAAAAAACGGACCCTGTGAAAAATCCTGGACAGACCCCTGCATATAGCGTATACCCTCAAGTTTCAAAAAATTTCATATAAAGACCTATTACGTATATCGTCGCCTCAGAGCAACACTAAGATATCCTACTGTTGCTCTGAGGCAACAATATGATCGCATACGCATATTATGCGTAATGGATTACTGGAAGTATACCCTCAGAAAAATAGATGGGAACATCACTGACTGAGAATAATTTGCACAATCCAAAAACCTCATTTTTGAAATAGATTAAAATAAGCAAATAAATAAATATATGTTTAAGTATTCTAAAAATTATTTTATTTATGAAATCCTTGTGCAATTTCAACTTTTCATGCATACAACAGCAGCATGGTGTGATAAGATCCTAGAACATAGACCATTCTATTTTTTAAATTAATCTTTGAATTTCAGGGGAAGGGGGGGGGGCGCGGGAGGGAATGCCTGTTTGAAGAACCCAGAATATCTTCTATTTATTTTTTTTAGCTTGGCTTAATTGTACGCATGTTATGTATTGAATATGCACACAGATTAAGCAAAAAAAAAGCAGCGGTAAACCATTACCGCGAAACACGTGAAAGCACTGTTTGGCAAATTCAGAATTTTTTACTTCTATTTTTTAGCGTGGCTTAATAAAAAAGATTAAAAATAAATCAGCGCTATCCAAGACATGTTTTCTAAAAAAAACCTTCAACATTTACGGAAAACACTTCAATTCTTTAACAATTAAAAAAAAGAATAATAGAAAATAACAGAAGATTCAACGGAAACAAATATAAACAAACAGGAGCAGACGCCCTGTCAAAACAACGAACCGGTTACGAAATTTGCATACGCTTCCCGCTTTCCGCCTTCGTGTAAATGAGCAACGATTTTCCTCTGACTTGTGACGTCACATGTCTGCCGTCCGATGTCCGAAAACGGGAATCGTGTAAAAGGGGTCTTAGGTAACCGGTTGATCATA